>NW_025847771.1:111553-141124 GCF_002878395.1 Capsicum annuum | reverse complement strand
AAGTGACTTATTAGTTTATAAAATTTGATAAATAAAAAAAAAACAGAAGGGTCATCCTTTAGAATAAATTTTTGTTTATTTTTAGTTAAAAGCTTTATTTTATTTTATTTTTATTTATGGCGATAATGTTCAAAAATATTTTCTAATCTTTATAATTAGCATATATTATCTTATAAAAGATAAAAAAAAAAAAAAATTTTAATGCCTTATATATATCTTTTCTTAATTTAATATTTTGATTTGCTTATATAATCTAAGTTTGGCCGGTTAACCGTAGTTAGTGGATCCTTTAGGGTGCCTAATCCCTTCCCTTTAGGATAAATAGGATCCTTACCTAAAATTTTAGGTTTTGCAGACCTTAAAATGAAGTCATTATTTATTTTAATCACGTAGTTTGTACTAGGTGTCCTAATTCACCGTAGAACTAATTAGGTGGCAACTTCCTTAAATTTAACTCCGAAGTTTTCCAATATGTTGAACACTATTTTGATCCGTGTTAAAATGGGTATAACAATTATCTTTCCATTCTCCTTTAAGAACATACAATCCACCCTCTTGTCTACCAATCACCTTCACCTTGCCATTGAAGAGGTCCTGAAATACACAGAAATCAGGATAAAAGGACACAAAGCATGACAGTTCCTTGGTTATCTTAGCAACAAACAACAAATTTAGTCTAAAATCTGGAACAAAGAGGACATCTTTGATCACATCATCTGTAAACATATAGGCTTCTCCAGTATGGGAAATTGTGACTTCATCACTTATTGGAAGGTGCAATTTGTCCATGTGTCTTAGAACCAGGCTGGTGCTATCTTTGAACAAGTGTCTATAGGTAGACACATGATGTGTAGCTCCTGAATCTACAATCCAACTGTCAGAACAAGCCTCGGATAAAAAACAAGTGGTAATACCTGTCATATTGACTTGTTTCATATCCTTAGTATCCTTGTTCAACATGTTCATGATTTGAGTGTACTGTTCATCTGTGAATGTATGAGGTTTTTCTAGTGGTGCAGAATTCACATCATGACTGGAACTGGCAGCATCACCTGGTCCTACCAGCATGATTGCAGTTTGGAAAGACTTGCTACCAGTGCTAGTATAGTTGTTACCCCTATTATGTGGTGAGAAATTTTTACCACCAGCATTATGTGACCTGAAACTTAGAGGAGTATAACCTTGTATCTTCATGTTCTTCCAATCATTTGGATACCCTATCAATTTATAGTAGTTTTCTTTTGTATAACCTGAGAGGTGATAGTAGTCACACTTTCTACTCTTGTAATTTGTGTTCCACTGTCCATAAGCATAATTGTGATTCACCTGCATAGCAAGAGGTTCTGATCTATCGTGCACAGCAAGCATATGCTGAGTGTTGTACCTCATCCTTTATGAGCATGGCATAATCTTGATTGAGAGTAGAAGTTACTCCCTTGAGTAAGATTTGTCTCCTAGCTTGATCGTAGGACTCATTCAAGAAACTAAAAAATAGTAGAAGTCTCAGTTGACACATATGATCTGAGTAATCTTTGGACTTAGGGCAATCACAGTTAGGATTAGGAACCAGAACATCATACTCACTCCACAAGGTTTTCAACTTAGTAAAATAAGCTGAGATTGAATCAGTACCTTGAGAATGCATATTGATTTCACGATGCAATTGATATATGCGCATACGATTCACTTTGTCATATCTTTCCTTCAAATCATCCCAGACAGCATAAGTATTTGTAGCATACACGATCCCAGATAATAATCTTTCACTCACAGTGTTCATGATCCATAAGAGGACAATAGCATTGTATCTTTCCCACTGTTCATGGAGTTCCTCTCTGTATGAATCCTTGTTGCAAGATCCAGTGACAAAGCCATACTTTCTCTTCCCTAAGAGAGCAATTCGCATAGATTGACTCCAAAGACTATAGTTTTCTGAACCAGTTAATTTGATTGGAATGAGTACAGTGCTTGAACTATCCAAAGCACCAATGAACAGTGGATCGCTTTGATCAATTTTAGGTGCCATGAATGAAGAAATTGAACTGCAAAATTGACCAAACTTGCAGAGATGAGAGAACAAAAAACAAAAAACATACAGAGGTCTTAAGAATTCTCAGAGAACATAAGGAAAAAGGATCGAAATACTCTCAGTATTGAGCTTGTGTCTCTGATACCATATGAAATTCAAGCATTACAGCTTGATGATCCACGAACAAGGAAGAAGAAAGGAGAGAGTGTAGTTGGGAATTTTATTCTTCATCATCTGTACATTACAGCATTGCAGCTATTTATATACTTGAGCTAAGATAGTGAGCTCATTTCCAGCTTAGTGAAAGCTCATCATAACTGACTAACCACTTGCCTAACAACTCTAACAACTTGTTATTGCTAACCGACTAACAATCGAGAAGCTTCCAGAACCTTCCATCCAATGGAACAGTTAGTGTAGTGTGGTTCTGTATAGTGTGTATCATATCTTGAGATTATACTTTGAGATTGGATCAGTAGTTAAAACAATCTTTTTCCAAAACTTCAGTAGCAGCTGAACCTTGACACTCTCCATCTATCACACATTCGCCAAATGTGATGGGAAAGCAAAAGTAACATGACAAAAAGTGCTACTTGAATTTGTATACAATTTATCTTCATCAGCTCGATGAGTACTACCAATTTTGTTATTCATATTGAGAATTGGAATATCATCTTGCCGAGCATTAGATGTGGTAGTGATGGGCGACAAGGTTAGGTAATTCTCTATAGCTTCTTCTCTTTGACTTCTCCCTCCACTAGAAAAATAATCGGAAGGCTTCCAACTAGGAAAAATTTTCATTATTAGATAATCAATGAAGTCAACAATAAAATCTACATCATGATCAGCTAGTTCCAAGTGTTCAACCATCTCCGCCGCAACTAAGAGTGCAGTGTCAGTATAAAGATACAAATTGAAGTGTATATTCCTTACTCTACCTGAAAAAATTGAAGGCTTTAAATAAACAAAGAGACAATTTTATTCCAAAATGCCAAAAGAATAAAAATAATAATGAATTAGAACTCATCTACATACCTGAAGGGCTTTTAATTCGCAAGGTCAATGAAACTGAGTTCTCATCTTTCTTCTTACCCGTCAATTTAAATTCATTATTCTGATGAAACCTCTGAAATTCCAATGTGGGAGCACAAGGACTTCCACAATGGGAGTCTGTATAAACTAATTGATTATACTCGGAATCTACATCCATTGAATGAGGTTTCAATGAACTTAATGATCTTGGACTTTGGTAAGGTGAAAGCTAGAAATAGACTATGGGTTGGCTCATATAAGTTCTCAATCTGAAGAAATGGATCTTTGAGAAAGTCCTTGGCAGGCAACCTCAGCGAAGCAGGAACCAGGCATTTCTCGATGAATGCTTTGATTTGGGGATCAGTAACTTTGCCGAGGGAAGGAGGTTTAACACCCTGAGAATAAATAAAGTTGCTTCGATTCACTAAAACATGTAATGCCTAAACTTAAAGAAGCAACTTTATCAAACTTACCAAGCTAACTTTCTTAAAAATTTGAGCAGGATTTTTGCATTCACTGTAAGGATCTTCAAAGGTTACTAGTTCCAGCATACACATACCGAAGGAATATATGTCAACCAGTTCATTATATTCTTCTTCATAAAACTCTGGGGCCATAAATTTCGGGGTCCCTTCAGAGGAATAGATAAAGTTAGTATTTTAGAAGAGGGGGCATTATTTCAATATATGTCGACACAAGAAGTATCCGTAACAATACTCTTAAAAGTAGGCTGCTCTGTAATGGTAGCCAATCCAAGGTCCCCGATCTTAATTTCTCAAGTATTTCCATCAACAAATATGTTTTCACACTTCAAGTCCCTATGAATGATAGGAGGGTTGTAACTGTGAAGATAATCTAACCCTTGAAGTACTTGCTTTCCCAATGCTTTATTGCCTTCATATCAACACTTCTATACTTCTTGCGGTATCTAATAAGTACTATTTATGTATTTATTGTATGACAACACAATTTGTAAGCAAAGAAAATGAGGAACTATGAGAAACTCACTACCTCAGGTTCCCAGATGTGAAGAGTTCAGTGATCATGTTAACTTTTCTCTTCTTGTCATCAACCCATGAATCACAGAACATCATTATATTGCCATGCTTCAATTTTCTAAGAAGATGCATCTCCGCATATAACTTTCCTAACTTGTCAGGTGATTGCAAAACATTCTCGACTTTCACTCGGCTCCATGTGCCTTAATACCATCATGTAAGTCAAATGCCTTGTAGCTGAAACACATTTAAAAAAAAAATAATAAGAAAAAATGCTTTATGCTCTGAATACACAATTAGTGCTATAGAAAGGAACAATAAAAAATCAGCAATTAAGATTTGGAACATACACAGTCTTGAATGACCCTTGCCCAAACTGTAGAGGAAACACAAGCAGGTGATAAATATAAATAATTGTCAGTGAAATAACACTCTAGAAATATAAGAGGTGTCTCACACCGCCGTTGTCGCTCGCTCGGCTTTGGCTTCGACTTCGGCTTTGGAAAATGATCGATGAGATCTATCTTTTTGAACAAAGTTTATTTGACAGAAATTTAATCCAGAAATACCAAAGGGAAAAACGCAACTTTTCTGTGTTTTTATCCTTCATTGATACGCATGCATGCAGTGGTTGATATTGTTTCGAAATGCAATGCAGAAACGAAGTGATGCTTCGAAAGGGATGCAACCCATCAACGAAATGACACACTGTTTTGCGTGAAATGGTATGCCTGTTTGGAAAAGACATATTCTTTGGATGAATAGACATGAATTTCCAGAAGATCACACCTTTTTAAGTGAACCATTGCCACCTTTTCGAAGAGACATCTGATAGGCTATATAAACCTGCTGCTTTCATCCACAGGTTTAGACACAAATTTTTTGAAATACAAACTCTCTTCTTGTCTTCAAAAACATTGTATGTGATCAATCAAATCGTTCAGTGAGTTCGTTGAATATAATTATTTGAGGTATCACTATAGTTGGATTGAAAGTCATTTTATCCTGGGAGGAAAATTCCAAACCCTCGGGTACAGTGAGAGGAATTATTCCTTAAAGACACTCTGTGAAGTTAGGGGACTTGGCTTTACATTTTTGTTTCATCTTAATTTCTGGAAAATAAAATACATTTCTAAGAAAGATCACTTTGATCTTGTGTTGAGGGTGCTTTTGTACTTTATAGTGTTCTTATTTTAAACTTGAACTAGTGTTGAAGTTATTGTGTCAAATTACAGATTCTTATACCCGAATACATTGAAATAAATAACACAAAAAGATCTTTCAAAGAAGTGTGTTTTTTTTCCCAGAAATTTAATATGATGAAATAGAAATGGTCAAGTCCTCCGAATTCATGGAGTGTACTTAAAGAAATAATTCCCCTCAAGTACTCAAGGTTGCGGAATTTTCCTCCTAGGAGAAAATGGCCAAACAAACCAACTATAGCGGTACCTCAAACAATTGGAATCTCTTTAAACTCACTCAACGATTTGATGATCACACGAAGTATATTTTCAGAAAACAAGAAGAGTTTTATTGCAGAAAAATTTTCGTACCTAAACCTGTGGATAAATGCAGGTTTATATAGCCATCAAGTGCCCCTTACGAAAGGTGGCAATGGTTCATCCGAAAAGGTGTATCTTTTGGAAGAGTCATGTCTGTTCATTTGAAACATTGTGTCTTTTTCTAAATAGAAACAACTATCCGAACAGTCACTCCTTTTCCTAAATAATATGTCTTTTCCTCAAAGGTTGTGTCCCTCCATTTTCCATTCACACCAATTAAATCCAACATAATTATGTTTATGACTTAAAAATTATGCAGAAGGACCAAAAATTCAAATCAACTTAAGAAGAAACGACTTATGAGTGGTGTAATAGGCTTTTGTTCACCTTTGTGCTAAGACCACCTCAAAGCATCTATGTTGAGTATAATGTGCTATATATGCTAAAACGGGAAATGAGTTTAATTTTGCAACTAGACATGATTTATAAAAAAGAACAAGAAAACAAACATTTAAGCATAAACTAACGTAAACAATTGGGCTATATTTTGATGACAGTATAAATCCTTAATTTTGGAACGGTTGCATTCCAATAACACTGCAGAAATGAAGCAATGTCCAAAATTTTAAGGCATAAAGAAGAAGTAACACCAAAAATAATAGAGAGTAAAGTTAATTACCCAAACATATCGACCCATAGGGTCTTTCTCGAAATAATGATCTTAGTTAACAGGCCGATTATTAGCACATGGACCAAAAAATCCACCGCTTCCAACTCTAACTCCATTTCTAGAATGATAAGAAGATCCGGATCCAGCCCCAAAACTAACCCATTACGATAATCAACCAAAAAATAACAAAGAAAGAAGAATAAGGAAAAGTAAAACCAAGAAGAACAAATTAAGACAAGCCAAAGCAAGCAGAAATTGGAGGAAAACAGGATATCCAAAAAATGTTTCAGCTGCCTAGACAAAGATGATGACCACAAGTTTGCATGTCGATAAATGCCTCAAAAAATGAAAATTCCGATCGCATGTGAATAATCTTCGACGTGATCAGCATTCAAATTCGAGGCTAAACAGCTAATAATTATTAGTTTTTTAATGAAAAGGACTTTAATATAATAATGTGAATATAACATATATCTTATAATAAGCATATATATATACACACACATATATATATCGGAAACAACCTCTCTACTTCTTCGGAGGTAGCGGTATGGATTGTGTACGTTTTACTCTCCCCAATCCCCACTTGATGGGTTTACACTAGGTTCGTTGGTGGTGGTGGTGTGTGTGTGTATATACCACCAGAAGTTTCAATGAATATCACTTTTCCATTTGTCATGTAGTAACCTTTTTACTCGTTGCTAGAGGATAAGAAAAACGCATCGACTTGAACCCTATTTGTAATACGATTATTTTTTTTTATATATATATTTAAAATCTTTCCTTATTTTTAAAGTTAAATTTTTTGAAAATCTTTCATTACTTACTTAAAACTTTAAAAATTTTGATACTGCTTATATTTTTCTTATTCTAACTCTTTGCTTATATTTTTCTTATTCTAACTCTTTCATATTTATTTGTAGATTTTTTCAAATCATCCTAAATTCAACTTTAATTGATTTCGTAGCCGTTTGGCCATATAAATTTTTTCCTTTTTCCCGAAAAATTATTTCACTTTAGTGAAAAAAGTGAAAGTGAAAACAACAATCTTAAATTAAACAGTATATTACATATCATTCTTAAACAAGAAACATAAAGGTAAATATATAATACAAAGCATAAATACATCAATACATAATTAATTCAACCTACACAACTAATCATCCTCTTTTGAAGACTCTCCACTAAACTATTCACCCTCTTCAGAGGTTTTCTCATCTCCTGCCTACTCAACCTCTTCTTCCGCAATATTAACTTCTTCAAATATATTTTCTGGGTGATTCAAACTATCCACTAGCTACAACATTGGTGAGAATGGAAGAGACTAGCTACAACGGAGAGACTTCAGAGATTTTGGATAAATGTACAACTTGATTGTGTATTTTGGGGCATAGGTACTGAATCTTTTGATCATCAGTTTATTTTTTTTTCTATTATGTTACAGGGCATGTGTGGAGAAGAATATTGGCCTGGTTGTGATACATATAAATATTGGAAAATGACAAAACAAATTCTAACGGACATACTTTTGGGCTAAGAATAAATCCAGCAGAGGTGAAGTAGTTAGCTGAGTGTTTGTGATGGCGGTGTATGTCATCATATGGCAAGGAAAAAGATTAATTTACAGGCTGGTTATTTCCACTGTTCCAAATTCTGCCGAGAAATCGTAATTCGTGTTTATAAAGACAGAGTAGTGGCAAAACGACAAGCTGCCTTAAATGGTTTAAAGGGAATATCTTGAAGAGGATGCTAATCTTACATACTTTGTAATATATTTACTTAATAATATAGTAGGATATGTTTGAATTAGCGATGTAACAGTCAGCGAGAGAATAAGTAGTCTGTGTTGGTTCTTGTTTTGTGATTATGTAGTTGAAAAAGAAAGTAAAGAAGCATATTGCAGCTAGAAGGCTGCAACACTGGTGTATCAGATAAGGACTGCTTGAAAGTGAACCGTGTACAGAAACCATGTTATAGATGGATATACAATCTGGCAATGAAGTCAAAGAAAGAATAGATTTAGAAATTCAATAATAACTAGGAGAGGTAACCTTTGATCAACAGATTATGCAATTAGATCTTTTATTGAGACCTCACATCGTTTAAAGAATAGGGTGCTCTTGGTGTAATCACTTGACTTTGAAATTGTAATCTTTCACAGTATAAGAATTCACAAAATTTTGGAAAGGACGTGATATAGAGTTATCTGAACACATTCCAACTACTTACTTTAACAATTTAAATTTCATAGATAAGGCTGTAGAGATTTCATTAATCCTAAATAGTTGGGAGCAATTTGATTTTTGAATTAGATAACAGTAAAACGTCCAGAAACAAGAGTAACGAATGATTCTACTTACCTCAAAATGTTTGAAGATCTTGAGATCTGGAGAAGGGATTAGACTTGTTTTCTTGAATCAATTCCCTTAGATTCTTGAGAGATGAGTTTGACAAGGGAACTAGGATTGCTGGATGATGAAATAGTTTGTAAAATTGCTGGAGAAAGTGGCGTTTTTTTAATGTGTGTAACTGTGGAAGACAGATAGATTGTAACTGATGGAGTTTTTAATGTGTAACTGATGAAGACAGAGAAATTGTAACTGATGAAGTTTTTAATTTGTCTAACTGAATGTGAGATGTTACAAATATTTTCAATGAACAAAAACACTTCTCTTTCAACGTGTAGCACTGGTAGGTTGTTCATTTTACTTTTGGTTCATTTTTAAATAACCTACCAGTGCTACACGTTGAAAGAGAAGTATATTTGCTCATTGAAAGAATTTGACCAACAGAATTGAGAGAGAGTTGTATTTATTTTGTGTCTTTTTTGTGGCTCGAGTTGAATTGGACGCGTTAGATTAGAATGCTTTTATTTTTTTAAATTGAGCATATAAAATGTTGATTTGAGCCTTTCTATTAAAGGAAGGTATGTGTAAAAAGTTTCTTAACAACGAGAGCAGGTTTGTTTCGAAAGTATGATATCTAAGATAAATTTGATCTCAAAGTACGATTAAGGGTATATTTAGCCAATTTTCCAAAGCATTGGATAAATCTGACCCTATAGTATGACAAAAAGCTTAAATTTGACCTCAAAATATAATAACCCTCCGTATCAAATTATGTGTCGCCATTTTCTTTTTGGCCCGTCCCAAAAAGAATGTCGTCTTTCCTTATTTGGTAAGTTTTTAAAAACACAATTACAATTTTACCCTTAGTGGTTCCACTTGATTTTAAATATCATTACTTATTTTTTATTTATTTTTTCAATTAAAAGTGGTCCCACTTGATTTTAAATACTATTATTTTTTTAAAAAAAAGAGTAATTTTGTAACTTTAACAAAGTCAATACTTATTTTTTAAATATCGTGTCCGGTTAAATAGCGACACATAATTTGGAACGGGTGGAGTAGAGTTTTTTAACGAATTTTCTAAACTAGAGACTTAAATTTGATCATTTTCCATTTTTTTTTTACATTAAAAAAAATAAATTGAAAAAAGCTGAAAACATGAGAAATAAAAATTACTAATCTAAAACAGGTTTGGTCCATTTTTGTTGATGTGGAGTTCCAGCAGGGACCTAAAACCCCAAAGAAAGAACTAAACCTCCATTAGCCAAATCGTAAAATTTAGCGATGGAAAGGGGAGGACGCAGCGGCGGCGGATGAAGGAGGCCACTTTCATCGTCCTTCGCATGAAAAGTTACAGCCGTTTACGAAACGCCTCCAGGAAGTTCTCCAGCTCCGAACTGAAATAGAACAAGTAACGCCTCCGAAAAAGAAACTAAAAGAGAAGACATCGAGCAGCGTTTACTTAAGAAACACATAATGAATAGCCAGAAAGAGAAGCAGGAAGGGGAGGGCTCATCGTCGACGACTCTTGCTACTACTTCCGAAAGCGATGATGAAGATGAAGAAGCATATACTTCATCTTCCGATGCTATTTATGGAGAGAAATTGGAAGAAAAACCTGATTTAATGAAGTCGATGCTTCGACATACGTACAATAAACAGGCGAATAGTACTTCCTCAAAAGTCGAAA
The DNA here is from genome assembly GCF_002878395.1 of Capsicum annuum. NCBI lineage: Eukaryota > Viridiplantae > Streptophyta > Magnoliopsida > Solanales > Solanaceae > Capsicum > Capsicum annuum. The sequence continues at coordinate 130,855 of NW_025847771.1, read as the reverse complement.
AAAATTGAGTACGAGGTTGTTCACAAAAATACTAATGAATAGAGTAAGAAGATTGATATGTTGTCTAAAGGAGGAGGAAGAAGAAACGGAGTGACTAGGGATTTAGAAGGAGGGGTTAGAGAGGGGGAAAGGTTTGGGGGTAGTGATGGGAGTGTTGATGGTCCAAGGTTTAAGGATTTAGGAGGAATGGATGGAGTACTAGAGGAATTGAAAATGGAGGTAATTGTTCCATTGTATCATCCTAAGTTGACTAAGCATCTTGGAGTTAGGATACTCTTCCACGGTCCGCCTGGCTGTCGTAAAACAAAGCTAGCTCATGATATTGCTGATGAGACTTGTTTATAAACTTTCAGCTATTGAGTTGGTCTCTGGAGTTTCAGGTGAAACTGATTCTTTGTTCTATTTGATTGTTCGCGTCATTATTTTGTATGTTTGCTAGCATAGTTTATCATAGAATTGGTCTAACTGTTTAATATTTGATTTGGTTTCACGTCACTATCATCTATTAGCTTTTGTCTGTGTATCATCGAACCGAGGGTCTATCGGTAACAGCCTCTCTACCTCTAAGATAGGGGTAAGGTCTGTGTGCACCTACCCTACCCCACTTTGTGAGATTACACTGGGCATGTTTTTGTTGTTGTTACTATTTATGCTGGGCATATTTGAAGTGTGTTACCCCTTAGAAAATGAATATGCTCCCAATGTCCACTTTGGAGTATATTCATGGGGATCCGTAAGCCTGCTATTTTAACAGCAATCATGGTGCATCATTCAGTATTATGACAGTCTTGTTGAGTGTTCTGAGGAGTGGGTGTGCGTTTTCTTATTGCTGTCAACCTAAGGGCATTTTAATTGGGTAGTTCTCAATTTCAGGTGCATCAGAAGAGAACATAAGGGAACTGTTCTCGAAGGCATACCGAACGGCACCTTCTATTGTATTTATTGATGAGATTGATGCAATTGCTTCCAAAACAGAAAATTTATAGAAAGAAATGGAGCAGAACATTGTAACACAGCTGTTGACGTGCATGGATGAGTCACATAGAGTTGTAAAACCTAATGATGCAGAGGAATGTGCTTTACCTTCTGATAAAAGAAATAGTGAAGCAAAATCAGATGGATCTAATCATGGACCTAGCTATGTCCTAGTAATTGGGGCCACAAATAGACCTGATGCTATTGACCCAACATTGAGGAGGCCTGGACGATTTAACCATGAAATTGCCTTGGGTATTCCTGATGAAAATGCAAGGGCGCAAATTTTGTCTGTGCTTACACGTAACCTAAGAGTTGAAGGTGCGTTTGATGTCATGAAGATAGCTAGCTCAACCCCAGGATTTGTCGGAGCTGACTTGGCTGCTATAACTAACAAGGAAGGTAACCTGGCAATGAAAAGGATAATAGACGTGAGGAAGGTTGAGCTTTTAGGAGAATTGGCAGATGGTGAAGATGCCAAAGAATGGTGGAGAAAGCCATGGTCACCTGAAGAGATGGCAAATCTCAGCATTAATATGGCTGATTTTGAGGTATGATGCAGAGAATTTTGATTTACCTAAAGGTTGCGATTTGTGACCCTAAAGTGTTGTATGTAATTGGCATTTGATATTTTATATCTTGTCATTGAAACTACAGATAAATCATGGTTTTGCATTTATATGCATGGTCAAAAATCACCTTTTCTGCTCTCTCATAAGTGTAGTGGTTGGTTTTGAGTTTCATAGTTTAATATCTATCATAAATTGCGTTACCTGTGTTTTAAAGTCTCCTAATGTTTATAAGCTTCACATGGTAATGTTCTTGAAGGGTGATTGCACCGTCCTTCTAGACTAAAAAATTCAAGATCAAGTTTGGTAGTGTACAGAGGACGGCACACATCATCCTTTAAGAGCATTATCATATGAAATCTATATGGGTTAAGAGAATTAAACAATACGTTTATGAGTAAGGTGATCAAGGTTATAACCCAGCAGTGATGACCAGGGTTCAAATTCCAACTAAGGCACAAAAAGGTTGGTTGATTTCTTCCCATTTTCTGAATCTCTGGTTTATGGAGTTACCCTGGAACTTTTTTATGGAAGTAGCAGGTAATGTAAGTTGTGCAGACTCTTCTTTGTTGCTGCTGAACCCGTGTCGACATGAGAAGGGTGCAGGATTCGTGAGGCATTCGGTCAACCCACATCGGATACTTTGACTAGAGTCATTGACAAATTTGGGGGAAAATTGAGATTTTGATTTCTACAAGTAAAAGTTAAAACAAATTTAAAAGATGGCATACCTTCAATCCTTTTCAGCTTTTCCTCTTGGTCAATATTTGCTATTTATAAATGGTTTCTTTCTCAATGAAAAGAGGGATAATTTCAAAATCAGTCTGTCTCATCCCAAAATAACCCCTAGGCGTGACTGGCTCCCGACAATACCGCTTGCCAAGAGAACCAATTTTCTATCCATTCACCATATCTAGTGTAATCTACCTACACTGAGATAAAAACATACACAACACTATGTGCATGAAATGATCATTAACGCAGGATACTTATCCAACAAGATACCGCATAGCGATTTATGAAAACGACAATAGTTTAGATAACAAATCTCTAACCTAAGTCCCACACTGAGTTCATGGAGCATCTAAACAGAATTACATGAATTCAACTATTGGGCATACAAACCCAACGAAAGGAGATATAAGCTAAAAATAACAAAAGATGAATGACAGCCTTCGCGAACAATGTGAAGGTTCACCTCAGCGACAAAATCCACACGAAAAGACAGTCAGCCACGAACCTTTCTCTCATATCTGAACATACTGTGTCCTGGCACGGGTAAATAATGTCACCTCTACAGTCAGCCACGAACCCTTCTCTCATGTTGTTCCCCCTTATGTGTTCTTATCCTAGAACCATGCTTCTAATAGAAAAGAAGCCAGTTCACAGCTTGCAGCATTGCCATATTTAGAAGTGCTCTACTTTCGCTGCATGCCAGTAAGCTTCCCAATTGCTGCCTTTTGATGGAAAGAAACAATCAATTTCGAGCATTCCAAAAGCTAATTTTTGGCATAGCTTCTGGCTGTCAATTTATCTTCAAGTGCAATCATTGAAGCTTCATTCATCTGCACATTTAAGCAATTAGTAAAAAAGCACCCATCCCCAGAGCCTGGGGCAACAACTTATGTTGCACATCAACAATTTCATTCAAAACTAAACACAACTACTACAGAAGTATATATACACACGAATTTGGTTTCAAGATTGTTGAGGATTTTATATTTGTTATAAAGAAATTGTGGAGATTGTGATGTATTGCTTTAAACTCGAAGTACTTTCGTGTGATATTAACATTGAGAAATTAATGATAGCATGGAATATTCGATCTTCTCTTTTACTACAGATTCCACGTATTTTGCAAGTTGTGACATGATTTTATGAACTGTGAAAAGCTTCAGACTATTATGAACAACTATGCACAAATTGTTTCATTTGTTTCGAGATAATGAGAAGGTGTTCAACTTGTGTTGTAAACGATCTTGATTTCCATAAGAATGGATTTAAGTTGAAAGAAAAGATGACCACAGTGGATAAAAGCATTGCAAAGAAAGTTGTTGATTTTTGAATGTTTTGAATGGTGAACTTTCATTTGATAATTGAATTTTTGGTAGTAGAGATGTTGTTACATGACTTGCAAGTCAGGGTATGACGATACCCTATTTGATATGCCTGAAAATATTAAGAAAGAAATAACTTTTCCAAAGAAATGGTTTAAAGAATCTAAAACTGGGCTTAAGAGTAGTTTGACTTCATGGTTCGGGATACTTGTCGCAGTCAGGGTCTCGGCTCGGATCGTGACAAAAAATCATGCATCGGAATGCTTTTTGTGCTTCTGATACATAAAACTTATGTATCTAAATGTAACTCTGTGATATTAATATAAGAGATGTGTCATACTTATGTATCAGATGGTAATGTATCGCGAGTCTTAGCTATGACAATGAATGAAAAATCAAGATTTTATGTAATTATGTAAACAGTTGAAATTTTATGTAATTAGGTACTAAACTATTGGGATTTATGAAAATTGTATCTAGCGCAACATGTAATGGTTGATCCTAGGCGGCTTTTGATGCGTACCAGGCAAATGGACCGGCAGGATGGAGGTTGACCCACTACTCTTTAGCTTATCGGCCTTGCATTCACGAAGTTAGCTTGGGGCTAGAGGGTTCACTCGAAATTATAAAAAATATATTTATATATGATCAAAATTATCTTTTATGTATATAGTAGACCTTAAACTCCCATCGACTATTTTGTGTGTTTAATTACTTTTTATGATATTGAACCTTCTTAATAAAAATTCTGCCATTACTTGCACGGATTCGCATAGGTCTCTTTAATTTAAGATTCCACTTAGTTATAATAATATACTTTATGCCTTGCCCAAACCTCTCAAAAGTTAGAAAGTTTTCTTCCTTAACTATGATTTTTCCTATTATTCAGTTTACTTAGATTGGCTTATATGAATTACCCACTTCATAATAAATTGGTAAACTGTGCTTTTATGTGTTCCTAGTGAAAATCCACTTAGGAATAGAGATGGAAAAATTAATACATGTATCCCGTTCAAGTTTGGGCGGATTATTGACCTGTTAATTTATTAACTCAATTTATAAAATAGCCCAAATTAATCAATGAGAAATTTTGTCAAAATATTTTCTCAAAAGACATTTTTATTTGATATGTTATACATGAACATAATAAGAAAAATAATTAATTTTATTAGGAATTTAAAAATTATAATAAAAAATAAAGCAATTAAAATTTAACAAGAAATGAACGGGTTGAATTGTGACTAGTATTTTTGCCCGTTTCAATCTAAGTAACTTTCGTGTACATTTATTTTTCAATCAAATGCGCGTTTTATTCATCTTCCAGCAAAACGTTACAAGATTTATAACATACTATTGAACATTTGAAGAGCAGGATGAGATAGTCTAAAAATACAGTTAGTGAGAGTCTAAATATCAATTAATATAGACATTATAATAAAATACTCATATTGATCATCGTTCAAAATTGAGTAACACGTGCAACAATTTGGACAAGGATGGAAATTGCATCCAGTAATAATTTAGTTAGTTAATGTTGATTAGACCTCTATTTGTTCCAATAATTGTAAACAAATAACATTCTCAATTCAATTTAGTCATGGGCTATCTTGTCATAGTGAAGATGGATTATGTCCAAATAAAACTAGAGTATTAAAAATACACATAAATTATTCCTTTTTTTACTGAATTTTGCATCTAAACTAATAAAAGTGTGAGAAACATATCTAAATTATCACTTTTAGTTTGAGAAACACATCTAAAGCTGATTATACTAATATTTGCTTACGAACTCTTTAGGTGTGTCTAGCCATTAGAAATTAGTCTAGTGACATATTTTTATTCTTTTTTGCTAACACATTATTTTTTTCATTTTTTAAATATTGTTAATTGATTTTTATACATTTTGAGGCGTGTTTCTCAAACTAATGAATGATAGTTTAGATGTGTTTCTCACACCCTCAATAATTTAGATATGAATCTTAAAAAAAAAAAAAAGAATAATTTCGGTATATTTTTGACACTTCACTCGATAAACCCATCAAGAAAAAATGTTTCAGTGCAGCCCATCAAATGTTGTGCAGATTGGGCTAGTTAAACGTGGAAATTACATGAGTAACTTACATAAATCCCGGATAGTTTCAATAATATTACATAAAATTTCGAATAATTTGCTGATGACATCTTATCCCGGAATTTCGAATTGTGATACATATGTTAAGCAGTGATACATATGGACTAGTTATCAATATGTACATGTATCACTAGTATATACATATGTATACAGTAGTGATACATATAGCATATGTATCACTAGTAAATACGAATCCGGGATTTTATGTAAGTTTTTTAAAACATTAAGGGATATTGTGTAATATGGTGTCTTAAATATGGGATTTGTGTAATTTTTCCAAATTACATCCGGTATTCCTAAAGCATCTGGTCTTGAATTTTCTCCATCAAAGTGTGTGATCATGAATTTTTTTTTCCTCCTAAATAAGTTTCTGTGATTGCATATAACATAACTTCGGTCAATTGAGTAGATTCATTATTTTAAAATATCCTGAACACGAATATTTTATGAGCAACATAGCTAAGTTCTAACGTTCCTCTATACGATAAAACTTCTGTCAATTTGTGCAGATTCTAGAACATGTGCCTTATAGGTAAGAATTATTTGGTCATATTTGTTCCTTAAATATTTATTATATCATTTACTCAATATTTTTTAAAAAAAAAATCTTTACTGCCACAAATCTATATTAAAAATTTTTTCTACATATTTTTTTTTAAATTCATAATATAGTTAAAATTTTAATTTGAGAATTCAAAAGAGCTACATAAAGAAAATATAATGAATTTATTTGGTACAATCTTTTTTGTCACGATCCGAACCAGGGCCTGGCCGTGACGAGCATTTCGAACCATGGAGGCCCGAAACACCCCTATCTGTCTGGTACTCATGCACCTAATTCATATGATCAAAGTAATGCGGAAGAAACACAATAATTTGATAACATAGTCATAGATATGAAAAGAACCAATAGCGGGGAAATAAAGTTCCCCCGACATCAATCAACCTCTAAACATCTATCTGCGAAAATCTCTAACAAATGACTGAGTCAAGTAACTGTATATAAACTGGGACAAGGCCCCCAGTAGACCCCAAAACTAAATATAAGATAAAAGGATTGCAGGACATATAGACCTTCCAAAACATAGAAGTCTCACCACTTGTCTCTGCAACTCTGTCTGAATGATCTACTGATTCTCTTGACCCCTAGACTGGGCCTCTGAACCTGAGAGATTGGAGAGGGGAAGGGGTCAGCACAAAAGTACTGGCACGCAGAGATATCAAAACAAAACATAATATTTTTACAAAATATAGTTGAGAGTCATTATAAGCAATTTCATATCAAATCATTTGAAAACACATGGGCATAATGCAATAGTTTTCAATACCAATGTAATGCGATTGAGCTAGGTGGAATACCCTACAATTGTAATTCCACGGATATATGGAATCCGCCTCTGGTGCTTGGCGGTTAAGCCTCCAATCCAAGTAGCCGCCAGGAGTTGGAGCCGGTATACCCCCATGTGAGTATAACGCAGGGAATCCCCCAATGTGAGATGTCCCAATTATTTTATTATCCTTCCATGTAGGATACAATATCATATGACTCGCATCGGCAACTACTGTTTCCAGCGATGAGTCCTTTCACTCAAACGCCTTCTTTGGGCATCCACGTTTCTCATGAAATCAATGCATTTTAAACTTTGTTCAAATCAATCACATATCATACTCTGTAGGGTATCGCCATACCCGACTTGCAAGTCATCAGTATCATATCATTCTCTTCATTCAATCATCATATGCAACATATTTCAACATGAACAAAACAACCCTCTCTTTGAAAGTCAAAAACCATATCCAAATCATGACATTTTTAAGACATTTCATGACATGCATTTCAAGATGTTTTCAAACAATTTACATCTTATGCACATTCAAAACAAATTCACATCAAGAGAGGGATTTCATATAATTCATGCTCTCAAAATATCGCCTTTTCGAAACACACGCATTTACATATATAATATGTCAAATCGTTCGGAAGTAGGCCTAAAGACCAAATTCAATATTATAGAAACGTTCAAAACATAATTATATTCGTAGTTTCAAAACCCCCATTTGTAAAACATGAATTTAAAGACCAATGAGATTTTTGGATAACCCCACGCACCTCTATTTCCAAAGATAATAGATGTTTCTTGAAACTTGCGGAGTGGTGATTCAAAATATGTAATTATCTTCGAAAACCTACGGTCGAATCTTGAACTATTTGAGTTTTTACTTTGAAACCCTAAGGAGAAACCTTGAGCACTTTTGATGAATGAGGGTGTATTTTGGGGTCCTTGGAACTGAATTTCTTGTTTTAGGGCTAAGTAAGGGTGGAAAAGGACCATTTTGTCCCCAAAACGGAGTGTTTAAGTCACTTGAATTCTTTGCATAGGCGCCGCCCATCCCATTGCCTATGTTTACAAAGGCGCTGCCTAGGCTATCGCCTATGTTTTAAATAGGCGTCGCCTAGGCTATCGCCTATGTTTACATAGGCGCCGCCTAGGCTATAGCCTATGCTTTCCCGTGGCCATGGGCGATTGGTTAGGCGACGCATATCACTTTGAAAGGCCATAACTTCTTGCTCGGGTGTCTGATTTTAGCAAAATTGGTATCGTTGGAAAGCTAACTCGAAGACCTATCATTTGAAACATAGTAGGCTCCCTAATTCTACATATACAGAGAGTTATGGTCGATGGAAGCTGACACACTTTACCACGTCCACTAAAACTTAGTCAATCGAAATAGTTTCAACTCGTCCTTGAGTTGAAGGACCTCTATGGTCTAAATTCAAGCTTGAATGAATTCACATTCTACACAATTAATTAACACGCCGTATTGTCATAGGATTTTATGGCTTCGAGGTTTATCAACACATCGGAATCATGGTCTATATTGTAGCCTAAAATGCGGGGCGTTACATTTTTAGGGTTTAGGATTTCTTTTTTTAAAGCAAAATCCACTAGGCAAGGTGCCTAGGTTCTTTTTATAAATTTTTCAAAATCAAAAGTCATTACAAATGTAGCCAAAGCTTTAAAATAAAGTTAAAAAAAACTAAGCTAATGACCAAAATAAGACTTATAGAATGTCTTAATCTGGTGTTACAATATGAGTGAATAAAAGAAGCTAAACTTGCTAAAGATGTACTAAAAAATGCAAAACTAATATTTGAGTGGTGTATTATCCATGAACTGAATTTCCATCTTGCCTTAGCTAACTTTGATGTTCCTTGGCAGTGTTGTTTTGAAGACTCCTGACATCGATGCTTGTTGGAAGCTCCTTGGCATTGTTGTTTTGAAGCTCTTGGTGCACAAATTAGTCGACAAAAATGTATCCCAAGTCTGGAACTCTTGGTGCACAAATTAGTTGACAAATCACGTCTTGTATCATCTGAATGAATGTTGAGCAACTTCATTTGCAAAATAAAAAATCTCATGTACCAATTTATCGATCTAGTTTGCATCAAATCATCACCTCGTGAAATAGGTTCAATGAAACAATAAACTTTATCGAAATTGCAACATAAGCATGTCATATCATTTCCTTCAAATGTAGGATCAATGGAGTAGTAGCAAATATTGGGCAAAAGTTTGTCCAAACAAAGAGTACAATCACTGGAAAGGAAAATGCATTTCCATTTCCATGCTATACTAATTCCCTTTGTTAATATTTTCTCAATAGAACGAGCAACAAGTGCTAATACCACACATTGAGAAAAAATTAACAAATAGAATTAGCACAAAATGTTGTAACCTGCAAAAAAGAAAACAATGTTAGAAATAAAAATTATCTCCATGCTCTCCTCCCAAAGGCCATGAACACGGTGATATGTTATTTTATCCCTCATCCTCTGCTTGTAACAACATTTTCCAGCAAGGCATATCAAGACACGCCCCAAAATTGTACGCACTATCTTGGTAAATAGACCCCTGGCAGCATCCTCCATTCTGCAAAAATAAGTACAAATCGAACAACACGTTATCAATTTTCCTCGTCTACATAGTAGCATAATGCAAAATCCACTGGAAGAAGCCTCAATTCCGCAACCTGGCAGCATGTTTAATTGAGCTAAACGAGTACTAATTGAGCAACAAGTTATCAATTTTCCTCGTCTACATAGTAGCATGAATCAAAAATGAGTTCCGTCAATCTTGAGCTCCATTGTTGGGTTATAACAGTGAAACAACCCCATAAAACAATCACCACTTCCCAGTAGAGTAAGATCACTGGAAAAAAGGATGAATTTGCATTTCCAAGCTATGCTAATTCCATTTATTAATATTTTCTCAATGGAATGAGCAACAAATGCTAATATCACACATTGAGAAATAATTAAAAAATAAAATTTGCATAGCATATTGCAACCTGCAAGGAAGAAAACGATGTTAGAAATAAAGTTCATCTCCATGCTCTCCTCCTTAACATGTCGATACGTTACTTTCTCCATCCTCCTCCTCTTACCACACCATTTCTCCGCAAGGCATATCGAGCCACACTCCAAACTTTACGCACTATCTCGGTAAATAAAACCCTGGCAGAAGTGTCTATTCCGCACCCTGGCAGCTTGTTAACTTGAGTTAAACGAGTACAAATCGACCACCGAGTTATCAATTTTCCTCGTTTAGATAGTAATACGATGTACAACTGATTTCCATCAATCCCGAACATCATTATGGGGTTAAAACAGTAGCACAGCACCATAAAGTAGTATCTCCACTCCATCATCCTTTTCTTGCAGCGCGTACTTGCAAATATGGACATTGAAACTTGTCGCTATTAATTATCTTCCTTCCTTGCGAGTCCAGCTCATTGAATGAGTGCACTCTAATGTCACCGCGTTCTAGTGCCTATTTGCCAAGTAGTCCGCAAGCTGGTTGCCTTCCCTCATAACATGAGTCACCTGGACGTTTAGATTTTCCAGTAGCTCGCCTATTTCCTCCAATTCCGCAGTTACACTCCATGGCGGCTTCCAGATACCCGTAATTATGTTTTTTAGAAACAAAGAATCAGTTTCTAATATCAAATTGAACACATTATGAGCTACACAATATCGAGCGGCCTCTAGAATTGCAATAGTCTCTGAAAATGTGTTTGTGCCTTCCGAAGTTTCCTTAGCTTCTGCATATATCAAATCACCAAGAGGATCTCTAATACAAAACGCATAGGAACTTCTACCTGGATTACCTCTGGATACGCCATCCGTATTGCATTTTAACCAATTATCCGGAGGTAGATTCCAACACACCTGAGTAACCTTCAACGCTGGAACAAATTTTTCAAGACTCGGATTATGTTTGGCCATCTATGTGGAACCTGCTTGATTGCTAGTTTTCTGACCTTGACAAGCATCTGAAGAGTTTGAGAAACCTAGTAGATAATTCTATTGACAGTCACCTTCTCTCCGTGCTTGTTGCTATTTCTTTTCTTCCACAGCTCCCAAATGATTATGGCCGGAACTGCGCAAAAGATTGGTTGGAGTCCTGGAAGAACAGGAGCATCCCACCATTTAAGAATAACCTGTTGAAGTTGTAGACCTCCAATGGAAATACCTGCATAGGAATTAAAATATTCCCAGGTTCTTTTAGCGATGGGTTCAAGTGATGAAGCTGTATGTTATAACCAATCAGTCTCGGATGTCGTGGCACTTGGTGTTTGAGGATCAAAGGCAGCAAAGTATAATGTTCTGGCATTTGTGTCACATGTCTTTAGTGCACCGTACTCAATTTTACATGTTTATTAAAGGATATACATGGAGGTTGAGCTTAGGAGGCTGATCATACCTTAACGCGATCACTGCACTCATGGGTGATGCCCTGCGTGCTGGCTATGTCTCATCAAGGTATAATATATTCTTTCAGGAGCATTGTCGTTTACGTAACTACCAACTCTTGGTATCACTGTTTGCTTTTGAATATACAGTATTAAGCCACTGAAGCAGATGAGGGAATATCTAGCGAAAAGGGTGAGATTGAAGCTAATTGCAGACGAAAGGGAAATGTTGTACGTGAATTGGGACACTCCATCAGAAAGATTGTCAGCTCGAGTCTCCAAAGAGGAATAAAGTAAAGAACTACGATTGATCCACATGTAAACGTTGTCATCAGGATCATCTATTGCAAATGACTTGACATCTTAAATAACATTTTTCGAATCTTCCAATGTCTTTCAATTCTGACAAAATCCCAAGAACCGAGATGACATTTGTCTATAATCTGCTTGATGATAGTCTTAAATTCAGATGGTAATGCTTCATTTACAAAACACTGCATTTTTATAAAGGATCCAACTCTCACATGGATCAATCCATGGAACCGGTCTGCAATGAAGTACCTCTTACCATTTAAACTTTTTGGTATCATGTCTACTAGCTCTGCCTCTAATGTAACATCGACAGTGAAAAGTAACACAAGAGAATCACCATATAAACGCACATTTCCCTTCATCTAATAAATAACGATACCAACTAAAATGTGTGTGCGATCGTGTTAACCATTGTGAGCTCATGAACTCAAAAAATTTAGTAATGCCCAACTGAGTAATGTTACTAAAAATTCTATCAACACAAAAATATGTTGCACAACAAAAGAGATCACATCTCCTTGGAAGCCACACGTTGCTTGAAACCGATAATATAGTGGTAATTTGCGACAGAGGAACCGAAATGAAATCCCAAGAGTTCAATCCTTCTTCCCTTGAACTCGTCGAAAATATTGTTCTAAATAATAATCATTCTCCTCCACTGAGAAGAAACAAAAGGGTCAGTAGAAGTTCGACAAGTCACATTATTCAGATGTAGATTTAGAGCGTGTTCAACCAAACTCACATCTTTCAACTTAACTTCATGTGAGAACACACACACACTGACAGATACAAGAACACCCATATGACAATCATTTAAAAGTGTGACAAATATTCTGAATCCGCTGGCTCTAAATTATGGATCGTCCACTAAAGCATCTTGAGCGAATCATATGGGGATTCATGAGATGTAATCGACTTGAATTCTTCCTCTTTGACTTAGAAAAGTTTTAACAGAGGATTCTGCATTCAGTTTCAGAAGTTTATGCAATCTTATATATAATATTGCACTTGTCAGCTAAAAAGAATGACAAAAATACGTTAAAATTTAGTCCAGGAAAGTTGGAGTGTGTCGCAGCAAATTCGTCATAGTGGGTACTAGATGCTTTACTCTTTATTTATTATCATGTACTAATTTTTTTTTTCTAAGATCACTTGTTATTTTGGTCATTGTAAAAGAAAAGAACTTTTTTCTGACTAGAACTTGGTAACTGTTTATTAACTATTCAGCAGTATGTTTTATTTACACAAGCTAGACAAGCATTGAATATGAATAAATGTTTTGTTCATACACTAGTTCATTTAAGTAAATAAATAATTATGAACACATTAAATATGCGACCTAAAATACAACAAAACAAAATAAAGTTACTTATAATGAAATAAATAAATTTAATTTTTTTTTTTTTTGGATGGGAGATACTTTATAATGCGAAACTTTGGGAGATGTCTTTGAAATTATTCTAAAAATAACATAAATTACACAACAAGTAACACCATATCTTGCAATAAGCAAAAAAGAAAAAACAGGAAAATTGCAAAAAGAACACCTCAAAATGTGAGTTCATATTTAATTTTCTTTTTCACAGCTGCGTAAAATTTAACAATTAGAGTTTGTTAAGTATTTGATGGATACCAAATTTGCTCACATTTAGCAAGCTTAAATTCTAACAACTGTATGATGTGACTTGTGTAAACGAGAAATAGAGTGTAACCTTGATAAATATTATATATATATATATACTTACATGGATCGGAGGTACGGACATCCACAGGGTTGTTTCCGAGCTCTGCTTGTTCTTTCTGAATTAATGCAGCAGATTCCGCAAGTTTGGGAAGACACTCTCTTAACTCAATCAGCTGTAGTGTATATCTGCAAACTCAATGGGTATCTCTTTCAAGTTTTGGCAACTTCTAATCATGAGGAGCTCAAGAACAGGGAAATTGTCATTTGTGGCTTTCCAGTACTTGAGAAAACAATCTTCAATTAATAAAACCTTCAATCGAGCAAATCCCCTAACATTTGGATGCCATTCTTCTCCACGACAAGCATAATCCATCAGCTTCAGCACCTCAAGGTTAGGCAACTCAGCTATGATGTCCAAGTACGACCAATGTAGAAAAGTTCTTTCCAACTTCAGCTTCTTGAGTGTTGCTGGAAAAGCTTTTGCTGGCAAAAGGTTAAAGCAAAGTATAAAACTCAATGTTTCAAGTTGCTGCAGATGGACAAGATTGTTGAGAAGTCCATTAGAGGGAATCCCATAACCATTGATTCCTAATTCTTTGACATTCTGAATCCCCATAATAACCTCCTTCGTGCAACAATCCAAAGACAAGTAAGAAATAGTTTGTAAGTTCGAAAAATCCAAGTGCCTTCCTTTGTCATCAGATCCACTTGGGCAATCTGGCAAATAAATTCTGGGCAGTTTAAGATGCCGTAATTGCATTAGTCCTCAAATTTCCTCAGGAAAAGTTATTAAAACTGATTGACCACACCCTCGAAGGTTGAATATCTGCAGATTCCATAACCTGCAAATTTCTAGAGGTATTTTTAAATTCGTACTTTTATCACCAGTCACGCGTTTAAATGGCTTCATTTTTTGCATACAGAGATATCGAGATTCTGAATCTGGGTAATCAAGCACAATGTCATTCATGATAAAAATGTTCTCCCTTTGAATTTCTCTCACGCACAAGTCATATATTAGATCATGAACCTTACATGATCTAATTTTTGCTCCATCTAGACTTTTCCTTCAGACGAGGACTAGACATCTATGGACAAGCTCTTGCAAACACTTCTTCCAAATCATTTTCCAACTTCAGGAACCACTCAGCCATCCATGATCTCATCAAATTCTTCACTGGTATCTTACTGTCTTCTGGAAAAATACCGAAACGCAGTAGACAAGTCTTCAGATCGCTAGTCAAGTGATTGTAACTCAACCCAAGAACACGTGAACATCGTTCGTCAGGATCATTTGTGACAAGTGACTTGACATCTTTCGCAACACTTGTCCAATCTTCTATTGCCCCTTTAGATTTGAGAAGTCCAGCAACCACGACAATAGTTAGTGGTAACCCATGACATTCATCCGCTATTTGCTTCCCAATAGTCTCAAACTCATATGATAATGCTTCATTTGCAGATGCGGCAATTTTAAAAAGGTTCCAACTCTCATCTTGATCCATGAAGCCCATCTGCAAAGAAAGATTCTCTGTCCCAGCATCACGAGCTACTTCAGTGTTACGGGTCGTCAACAATATTCCACTTCCCTTGCTTTCACTTGGAAAACATAGTCTCACGGCATCCCATGCTTCACTTTCCACATGTCATCCAATACAATTAAATATCTCTTTCCCTTTAAGCTTTTCTGCAGTATATCTGTTAGCTCTGCTTCAGCTTTCATCTCAACGATGTCATCCATTTTGATCGTCGATCGCAGAAGGCACAACAAAATTTCCTTTATGTTGTGTTATTGAGATACAGTGGACCAGGCACGAACAACAAAATGGCATAGAATTGATTAATGATTGTATACTTCTTTCGCTAAGGTTGTTTTACCTATGCCTCCCATCCCGACAATCGGGATGACTTTGGGTTCATCAGAGTAGTCAGATCTTCTAACAACCGTTTCCTTTGATCATCACGTCCAACCATATTCTAAACTTATGTTGTCACTCAATTGATAGTTATAAGATTAGAAATATGAGTAAATTAGGGAAACTAACCTTTCAATAGTTGGGAAGAAGCAACTGATCACTGCAACAAAATACTAAAAGAAAAGAACATAAAAACTCAAATATGAGTATATGAAGAAAAGGTATAAAACACGAAAGATTAAAATAAATTGGGATGAGAACTTCAATTATCGTTGCATGTGGGGAAAGTGCTTTTATCTATTTAAGTGGATGGGCTGCTTCACCCTTAACCAGAGTTCGAAGGTTCGACCTTGAGTATGGAAAAAACTCTTTCGAGAGCGCTGCCACCGTAATGGGCTCTGCAATACGCAATCCGGATTTGTCGGGGCTCCAATGCGGACACCGGACACCGAATGAGAAACCAAAAAAAAAGATAAAAAGTTACTAAAAGATGATTACTTAGATATATACCTTTATTATACTTTAAGAAAAGTAAAGCATTTAGTAACTCCCTGAACTATGACTAAATTTGCTATGATTTACTTCAATTTCATGTAGGTTCTATTACCTCTTAATTAAATTTTAGTGTATTTTTATCATTCCTTTTAGCTAATGTGACACCTTTTGTCAACCTTTATAGCTGACATGGCACCATTGGCGTGGGCCCTATTTTATGTAATAAAGATGTCACGCCATCACAAAAGGGTGATAAAAATACGCTAAAATAGAGTTCAGGGGTAATAGGACTCCTGTGAGCAACTTTAGTCATAGTACGAGGGGTACTGGATGCTTATCTCTTTTAAAAATAAAGTTAAAGATGATTATATTGTGTTTCAATTGGCATCATACTATTTTTATTCTCACGTTCTTTCTCTCAATTTTATGTCTTGCTTTCTTTATTAGTTGTCGTGTTTTCTCCACTATCGTTTTTTTTTTATAACTAATTTGATTTATTGTTTTTGAGAGAGGGTCCTTCAAAAACAATCTCTCTACCTCCCTAAGCTAGAAATAAGATCCGCATGCGCTTGACTTCCCCATATCTCACTTATGAAATTATTAAAAATAGACCTTGGCCAATTTGTTGTACCAATCATAATTTGTGTTATATTAGCTGTCTGCTACTGCTATTTTGTGGACCAATAAGTCAACAAAGAACTAATAAGATAGGGTGTCAAATAATTATTTTAGAAAAAGAAAGGAAATCTTTTGACTCATAAAGTGGATACGACTCAATTATTTCTTTTTTTGTTTAATTTCGTTCCTAAATTATTGAGCGTGTGAAAAACACACAAAACTTATCACTCACTGGTTTGACAAACACACCTCAAAATTAATAAAAATCAATTAAAAATAAAAAAAATGTGTTAGTAAAAAAGAACAAAAATATGTCACGTGGACTAATTTTTAATGGCTAGACACACCTAAATAAGTTTGTAAGCAAATATTTGGTCTAGTCAGCTTTTACATGTGTTTCTCAAACTAATAAGTGATAGTTTAGATGTGTTTTAATACATAAAAATGACCCTAAACTTGACACCAAATTATAACTTTGATCTTAAATTTTAATAGTGCACAAATAGGACTTTTAACTATTCAAAACCTTAATAAATATGACCTCCAATTTTGCAACCCCATGCGTGAGTCCCACTCGCTCCTACGTGAAAAGGTAATCCAATCACACGGTGCCACGTCATTAAAAGAGCTGACTTGGAGAGAGGTCATATTTGTGCAGTTTTGAATAGTTAAAGGTTATATTTGTGCACTGTCAAAGTTTTGCTTTTTGTATTAAAACGACGTTATTATTATTATTATTATTATTATTATTATTATTATTATTATTATTATTATTATTATTATTTTTTCATATATTTCTATACTAGCAGCAATTAACTTTTTTTAATTTAAGAAAATTATTATTATTATTATTATTATTTTATTAATTTCTATAGTAGCAGCACTCAACTTTTTTTTAATTAAAAAAAAAACAGCCACTAGTAGGGATCGAACCCGCACAATAGGCCGAAGGAAGCGCCCAGGAAGAGCAAATAACACCGCTAGGCTATCTAAGTGTCTTTTTTCATGTGGTTCAACATTAATATATGTACATAAATATATATTTTCTATCTTATATATATACAACATAATTTTTTTACCTAGGGGGTTCGGATGAACCCCATGGCAACCACATAGGTCCGCCCACGTTAATTTAATAACGTTAATTTAATAACATTTTAATTACTTAATTTGATAACAGTTAATTTAATATACTACTATTACTATCCTTAATAACAATAATTTAATCACGTTTTATTAAAACTATAATTTTTTTTATTATTAGTATAGTTTCATCTTTAATTTAATATTTAAATAAATAATATTTAGATATATTATATAACTTAAATTCGTCCTCTGCTTTATAATAAATATACATATCCGCGCGATTTTTTCATATGAGACTAACCCGCCTAATTAATAAATCTTCAATATTGCTCTTTTTCCGCAATGACAAAAGAAATTAGATGCCATTTTCATCTTTTAACTGAAAATAATGAAAAAATAATAGTGAAGAGTCATTCAAATGTCATATTTGTGCAGTTTTGAATAGTTAAAAGTTATATTTGTGCACTGTCAAAGTTTAAGGTCATATTTATGTATTATGCCCCTAGATTTTAAGCTGGACGCGCCCAATTTTGCGTGATGAACACGCATTTTGTCACGTAGGATCGGAGGTCATATTTGTGCAGTTTTGAATAGTTAAAGATCTTATTTGTACACTATCAAAGTTTAAGATCAAAGTTATAATTTGATGTCAAGTTTAGGGTCATATTTATGTATTATCTCAATAAATAACGCTACCAACTAAAATGAGTGTGCGATTGTGTTAACCATTGTGGGCTCATGAACTTAGAACTTCAGTAATGCCCAATGAGTAATGTTACTAAAGATTGTATCAACGCAAATATATATTACAATGCATAAGGGATCACATCTCCTCGGAAGCCACACGTTGCTTGAAACCGATAATTTAGTGGTAATTTACGACAGAGGAACCGAAATGAAATCCCAAGAGTTCATTCCTTGAACTCCTCAAAAATATTCTTCTAAATCATAATCACTCTCCTCGACTGAAAAGAAACAATAAAGGGTCAGTAGAAGTTCGACAAGTCACATTATTCAGATGCAGATTTAGAGCATGTTCAACCAAACTCACATCTTTCAACTCAACTTCATGTGAGAACACACATACACACACTGACAGACACAAGAATATGATAATCATTTAAAAGTGTGACAAATATTTTGAATCCGCCGACTCTATATTATGGATCGTCAATAAAGCATCTTGAGCAAATCATACGGGGATATGTGAGATGTAATCGACTTGAGTTCTACCTCTTTGACTTAGAAAAGTTTTAACAGAGGATTTTGCGTTCAGTTTCAGAAAGTTTATGCAATCTGATATATAATATTGCACTTATCAGCTAAAAAGGATGTCAACAATACGTTAAAATTTAGTTCAGGCGGATAATAGGACCCTGTGAAGTTGGAGCGTGTCGTAGCAAATTCGGTCATAGTGGATACTAGATGCTTTACTCTTTATTTATTATCATGTACTAATTTTGTTTTTTTGATAATATCACTAGTTATTTTGGTCATTGTAAAAGAAAAGAACTTTTTTCGTGACTAGAACTTGGTAACTGTTTATTAACTATTCAGCAGTATGTTTTATTTACACAAGCATTGAATATGAATAAATTTTTTGTTCATACATTAGTTCAGTTAAGTAAATAAATATTATTTCATATTTAATTTTGTAATAGTGTCTATGAATATAATTATGAACACATTAAATATGTGACCTAAA
>NW_025847771.1:60760-108553 GCF_002878395.1 Capsicum annuum | reverse complement strand
TGCAGTGATCAGTTGCTTCTTCCCAAATTTCTACCACTGAAATAAATACCTTGTATGGAATTTGAGCCTTGAATCTTGAACTTTATGTGTTCTTGCTTCTAAGAATTTTTGGGAGGAAGAAAATGAGGGATTTTGAAGATTTCTGCTAGTTTAGGACGACTTTAGGGTTATAAAATGTGTTGGAAAAATTACATGGAGTGAAAGGACAAGTTTGCACCTAATTTAATAAGAGAAAAATGAACTTTTACATCGGAGAGGTATGCTCTGCGCTGTGCAGCCCAACACGGAGGCAAACAAGTGATCTCCTGGCTTGAGCTACGCCTTGCGCTAACGTGCAGCTGGGATGCTACCTCACTAAAATGTTCATAACTTTTTGCTTGGAAAGAAGACTCGGAAACCTTTAATTTGGTAGGTAGTAGGCCGCCTAACACATTATATGCTAGGATCAAGTAAGAATGTCGACTAAAACTCAATCGGTAGGAAAATTCTCATCTCATAATTGAGTTAGGAGATTTCTATGACCTCAATTCCTGTACAAAGATATTCCCATACTAAAGAACGGGTATTACGTAATCTATAATACCGTTGACCTCTTGCAACCTGCAGCTTTCATGTCATAATCGCAAAGGCATTCGTGAATATAGTAGATATGGCTCATGCAAGTGTAGCTTCTATTACGAGAACAATAGAATTGCTCTTGACATCCAATTCGCCGATCCAATCTCTAACCTGCAATCACAGAGAAAAAATTTGCGATCTTCGGGCGTGCTGTGAGCCAAAAATTGATCGGCGCATGCCAGGGATGTTGGGGATAATCCCAGTATGGTCCGTTTAATTTTTCGTGGCTATTTAGGTAGACAAATAGGCTAAACGGCATGAACGGGGCATTTTCAGGCCACATATGTGTGTTATAGCCTACGGTTTAGGGGTGGGCCCAGGGTCCAGGCGTGCTGTGGGCCAAAAATCATTCAAGGTATACCAGGAAGGCTGGGGATCATCCTAGTGTAGTCTATTTAATTTTTCGTGGCTGTTTGGGTGGACAAACAGGACAAACTGTGCAAACAGGGCATTTACGGGCTAAATATGTTGTGCTATAGTCCACGATTTCGAGGGTGGGCTCAGGGTCCGGGCGTACTGTGGGCTAAAAATCGACCAGGGTGTGCCAGAGAGGCTGAGGATCATCCCAGTATGGTTCGTTTAATATTTTATGGCTATTTGTGTGGTCAAACATGCAAAACGGTAAGAACTGGTCAATTTTGGGCTAAATCTGTGTGCTATAGCCCACAGTTTTAGGGGTGGGCCTGGGGATCGGGCGTTTTGTGGGCTAAAAATTGACCGGGTCATGCCAGGGAGGCTGGGGATCATCCCCGTGTGGTCCGTTTAATTTTTAATGGCTATTTAGGTGGACAAACAGGCGAAACGATTCAAATGGAGCATTTTTGGGCTAAATTTGTGTGCTATAGCCCATGGTTTTAGGGGTGGGCTCAGGGTCCGGGCGTGCTGTGGGTCAAAAATCGACCAGGGCTCGCTAGGAAGGCTGGGGATCATCCTAATATGGTCCGTTTAATTTTTCGTGGCTATTTGGGTAGACAAACAGGCAAAACGATTTGAACAGGGCATTTTTGGGCTAAATCTGTGTTCTATAGCCCACGGTTTTGGGGGAGGGCTCGGGGTCCTGGCATGCTGTTGGTTAAAAATTGATCGGGGCATACCAGGGAGGCTGGTATCATCACATTATGGTCCATTTAATTTTTCGTGTCCATTTGGTTGGAGAAAGAGACAAAACGGTGCGAACAGGGCATTTTTGGGACAAATCTGTGTGCTATTGCCCACAGTTTTGGGGGTGGGCCTGAGGTCCGGGTGTGATGTGGGCTGGAAATCAATTGGGATCTGCCAGGGAGGCTTGGGATCATCCTAGTGTGGTCCATTAATTTTTTGCGGCTATTTGAGTGTACAAACAGGCAAAACAATGCGAACGAGGCATTTTTGAGCAAAATTTGTGTGCTATAGCCTACAATTTTAGGGGTAGGCCCAGTGTTCGGGCGTGTTGTGGGCCAAAAATCGATCGGAGAATACCAGAGAGCCTGGGGATAATCCCGTGTGGTCCGTGTCTATTTAGGTGAACAAATAGGCAAAACGGTACGAACGGGGTATTTTTGGGCTAGATATGTGTGCTAAGCCCACAGTTTAGGGGTGGGCCCGGAGCTCGAGCATGCTGTGGGCCGAAAATCATTCGAGGCATGCCAGGGAGGCTGGGGATTATCCCTGTGTTGTCTGTTTAATTTTTTGTATCTATTTGGGTGGACAAACAGGCGAACTGGTGCGAACGGGGCATTTACGGGCTAAATCTGTGTGCTATAGTCCACGGTTTCAAGGGTGGGCCCAGGGTTCGAGTGTGCTGTGGGTCGAAAATAAACCAGGGTGTGCCAGGGAGGCTGGGGATCATCCCAGTATAGTCCATTTAATATTTTGTAGCTAGTTGGGTAAACAAATAACCACAACGGCACGAATGGGGCAATTTTGGGCCAAATCTGTGTGCTATAGCCCTACGGTTTCAGGGGTGGGCCTAGGGTTTGGGCCCTCTGTGGACTAAAAATTGACTGGGGCATGCCAAGGAGGCTGGTTATCATCCCTGTGTGGTTCGTTCAATTTTTGTGGCTATTTAGGTGGACAAACAGGTAAAACAATTCAAATAGAGCATTTTCAGGCTAAATTTGTGTGGTATAGCCCATGGTTTTAGGGGTGGGCTCGGGGTCCGGGTGTGCTGTAGGTTGAAAATGGATTGAGGTATGCCAAGGAGGTTGGGGATTGTCCCAGTGTGGTCCGTTTAATTTTTCATGGCCATTTGGGTTGACAAATAGGCAAAACAATGCGAACGGGGTATTTTTGGCCAAATCTGTGTGCTATAGCCCACAGTTTTGGGGGTGGGCTTGGGGTGAGGGCGTACTGTGGGTTGAAAATCAACTGGAGCATGCCAGGGAGGCTAGGGATCATCCCAGTATGGTCCATTTAATTTTTTGTGTCTATTTGGATGGACAAAGAAGCACAATGGTGTGAACGGGGCATTTTCGGGCTAAATCCGTGTGCTATAGCCCACGGTTTTGGGTGTGGACCTGAGGTCCGGGCGTGCTGTGGGTCAAAATTGATCGGGGTCTACCAGGAAGGCTGGGGATCATTCCAGTATGGTCCCTTTAATTTTTTGTGGCCATTTGGGTGTACAAACTGGCAAAACAATGAGAACGGGGCATTTTTGAACCAAATCTGTGTGCTATAGCCTACGGTTTTGGGGGTGGACCCGGTGTATGGATATGCTGTGGGCCAAAAATCGACCGAGGCATGATAGGGAGGCTGAGGATTATCCCAGTATGGTCTATTTAATTTTTCGTGACCATTTTGGTGGAGAAACAGGAAAAACAATGTGAATGGGGCATTTTCAAGCCAAATCAATGTGCTATAGCCCACGATTTTTGGGGGTGGGATCAAGGTACGGGTATGTTGTGGGTCAAAAATCAATCGGGGCATACCAAGGAGGTAGGAGATCATCCCAGTATGGTCTGTTTAATTTTTAGTGTCCATTTAAGTGGACAAACAGGCAAAACGGTGCGAAAGGGACATTTTCGAGCCAAATCTATGTGCTATAGCCTACGATTTTGGGGTGGGCCTGGGGTACAGACGTGCTGTTGCCTAAAAATAGACTAGGGCATGTCAGGGAGGCTAGGGATCATCCCATTATGAGTAGTTTAATTTTTTGTAGCTATTTGGGTGGACAAACATGCGTAATGGTGCGAACGGGGCATTTACAGGCCAAATCTGTGTGCTATAGTCCACGATTTCAAGGGTGGGCCCAGGTTTGCGTGTACTGTGGGTCAAAAATTGACCAGGGTATGCTAGGGAGGCTGGGGATCATCCCAGTATGGTCCATTTAATATTTTGTGGCTATTTGGGTTAACAAACAAGTAAAACAGTGCGAACGGGGCAATTTTGGGCCAAATCTGTGTACTATAGCCCACGGTTCCAGGGGTGGGCCCAGGGTTTGGGAGTTATATGGGTTGAAAATTGACCGGGGAATGCCAAGGAGGCTGAGGATCATCCCCGTATGGTTCGTTTAATTTTTTGTGGCTATTTAGGTGGACAAACAGGCAAAACGAGCTAAATTTGTGTGTTATAGCCCACGGTTTTAGGGGTGGGCTCGAGGTCCGGGAGTGCTGTGGGTCAAAAATTGACGAAGGTATGCCAAGGAGGCTGAGGATCGTCCTAGTGTGGTCCATTTAATTTTTCATGGCTATTTGGGTGGACAAACAGGCAAAACAATGCGAACGGGGCATTTTTTGGCCAAATCTGAGTGCTATAGCCCACGGTTTTGGGGGTGGGCTCGTGGTGAGGGCGTGTTGTGGGATAAAAATCGATTGGGGCATGCAAGGGAGGCTGGGGATCATCCCAGAATGGTCCATTTAATTTTTTTGGCTATTTGGTTGGACAAAAAAAGTACAACAGTGTGAATGGGGCATTTTCGGGCCAAATCCATGTGCTATAGCCCACGGTTTAAGGGGTGGGCCCGAGGTCCGGGTGTGCTGTGGGTTAAAATTGATTGAGGTCTAGCAGGAAGGCTGAGGATCATTCTAGTGTGATCCATTTAATCTTTCGTGGACATTTTGGTGTACAAATTGGCAAAACAATGCGAACGAGGCATTTTTGAACCAAATCTGTGTGCTATAGCCTACGGTTTTGGGGGTGGGCCCAGGGTCTGGGTATGCTGTGGGCCAAAAATAAATTGAGGTATGCCAGGGAGGCTGATAATTATCCTGGTGTGGTCCGTTTAATTTTTCGTGGCCATTTGGGTGGACAAACATGCGAAATGATGCGAACGGGGCTTTTTTGGGCCAAATCGGTGTGCTATAGCCCACGATTTTTGGGGTGGGATCGAGGTACGAGCGTGTTGTGGGTTAAAAATTTACCGAGGCATACTAGGGAGGCTGGGTATTATCCCAGTATAGTCAATTTAATTTTTCATGGCCATTTTGGAGGACAAACAGGTGAAATAATGCGAACGGAGCATTTTCGAGCCAAAGTTGTGTGATATAGCCCACTATTTTGGAGGTGGGCCTGGGTCGGAGCGTGATGTAGGTCAAATATCCATAGAGGCATGCCAGAGATACTGGGGATCATCCCAGGGTGGTTCGTTTAATTTTTCGTGGCCACTTGGATGGATAAACAGACAAAACAGTGCGAACGGGGCATTTTGGGGCCAAATCTGTGTGCTATAGCCCATGGTTTCGGGGGTGGGCCCAGGGTCCGGGCGTGCTGGGAGCCAAAATATGACCAGGACATGATAGGGAGGCTGTGGATCATTCCAGTAAAGTTTGTTTAATTTTTTATGGCCATTTGGGAGGATAAACATGCGAAACAGTGAGAACGGGGTATTTTTGGACCATATCTGTGTACTATAGCCCACGGATTTGGGGTTGGGCTCGGGTGTGCTGTGGGCCAAAAATCAGCCGGGGCATGCCAGGGAGGCTAGGGATCATCCCAGTATGGTCCGTTTAATTTTTTATGGCCATTTAAGTGGAAAAATAGGCAAAACGGTGCGAAAAGGACATTTTCGAGCCAAATCTATGTGCTATATAGCCCATGATTTTAGGGTGGGCCCGGGGTACGGACGTGTTGTGGCTTAAAAATAGACTAGGGCATATCAGGGAGGCTGGGGATCATCCCATTATGGGAAAATTAATTTTTCGTGGCCATTTGGATGGACAAATAGGTGAAATGGTGTGAACGGGGCATTTAGAGGCCAAATATGTGTGCTACAGTCCATGATTTCAAGGGTGGGCCCAGGGTTCGAGTGTGCTGTGGGTCAAAAATTTACCAGGGTATGCTAAGGAGGCTGGGGATCATCCCAGTATGGTCCATTTAATATTTCGTGGCTATTTGGGTGAACAAAAAAGCAAAATGGTGCGAACGGGGCAATTTTGGTCCAAATCTATGTGTTATAGCCCACTGTTTCAGGGATGGGCCCGGGGTTCGGGCATTCTATGGGCTGAAAATCGACCGGGGAATGCCAAGGAGTCTTCGGATCATACCCGTATGTTTTTTTTTAATTTTTTGTGTCTATTTAGGTGGACAAACAGGCAAAATGATTCAAATGGAGCATTTTCGGGCTAAATTTGTGTGCTATAGCCCACGGTTTTAGGGGTGGGCTAAGGATCCGGGCGTGTTGTGGGTTAAAAATTGACGGAGGTATGCCAAGGAGACTAGGAATCATTCCAGTGTGGTCCATTTAATTTTTCATGGCTATTTTGCTGGAAAAACAGGCAAAACAATGCGAACGAGGAATTTTTTGGCCAAATCTGTGTGCTATAGCCCACGGTTTTGGGGGTGGGCTCCTGGTGAGGGCGTGTTGTGGCATGAAAATTGACTGGGGCATGAGAGTGAGGCTGGGGATCATCCCATAATAGTCTATTTAATTTATTTTGGCTATTTGGGTGGACAAAGAATGGGGCATTTTTGGGCAAAATCCGTGTGCTATAGCCCACGGTTTAAGGGGTAGGCCCAAGTTTCGGGCGTGCTGTGGGTCAAAAATTGATCGGGGTCTTTTAGGAAGGATGGGGATCATTCATTATGGTACATTTAATTTTCTGTGGCCATTTGGGTGTACAAACTGGCAAAACGATGCGAACGAGACATTTTTGAACCAAATCTGTGTGCTATGCCTACGGTTTTGGGGGTGGGTCTAGGTTCTGGGTATGATGTAGGGTAAAAATCGACCGAGGCATGCCAGGGAGGCTAATAATTATCCCAGTGTGGTCCTTTTAATTTTTTGTGGCCATTTGGATGGACAAACAGGCGAAATGATACGAACGGGGCATTTTCGGGCCAATTTGGTTTGCTATAGCCCCCGATTTTGGGGATGGGATCGAGGTACGGGCGTGTTATGGGTCAAAAATAGACCGGGGCATGCTAGTGAGGCTGGGTATCATCCCAGTATGGTCAATTTAATTTCTCATGGCCATTTAGGAGGACAAACAGGCGAAACGATGCGAATGGAGCATTTTTGAGCCAAAGTTGTTTGATATAGCCCACTGTTTTGGAGGTGGGCCTGGGTCCGAGCATGCTGTAGGTCGAATATCCATCGGGGAGTGCCAGGGAGACTGGGGATCATCCCATGGTGGTTCGTTTAATTTTTCGCGGCCACTTGGATGGACAAATAGACAAAATGGTGCGAACGGGGTATTTTCGGGCCAAATATGTGTGCTATAGCCCATGGTTTCGGGGGTGGGCCCAGGGTCCAGGCGTGCTGGGGGCCAAAAATTGATCGACGCATGACAGGGAGGTTGGGGATCATTCCAGTGAAGTTCGTTTAATTTTTCATGGCTATTTGGGTGGACAAACATGCGAAACAGTGCGAATGGGGTAGTTTTGGGCTATATCTATGTGCTATAGCCCACGGATTTGGGTTGGTCCCGGGGTCCAGGTATGCTATGGGTCAAAAATCAGCCGCGGCATGCCAGGGAGGCTGGGGATCATCCCAGTATGGTCTGTTTAATTTTTGTGGCCATTTAAGTGGACAAACAGGCAAAACGGTGCGAAAGGTACATTTTCAAGCCAAATCTGTGTGCTATAGCCTACGATTTTGGGGTGGGCCCGAGGTACGAGCATGCTGTGGCCTAAAAATAGACTAGGGCATGTCAGGGCGGCTGGGGATCATCCCATTATGGGTAGTTTAATTTTTCGTGGCCATTTGGGTGGACAAACATGCGAAATGGTGCGAATGGGGCATTTACAGGCCAAATCTGTGTGCTATAGTCAACGATTTCAAGGGTGGTCCCAGGTTTTAGGTTTGCTGTGGGTCAAAAATCAACCACAGTATGCTAGGGAGGCTGGGAATCATTCCAGTATGGTCCATTTAATATTTCGTGGCTATTTGGGTGAACAAACAAGTAAAACGGTGTGCACGAGGCAATTTTTGGCTAAATCTGTGTGCTATAGCCCACGGTTCCAGGGGTGGACCTAGGGTTTGGGCATTCTATGGGCTAAAAATCAACCGAGGAATTCCAAAGAGGCTTCGGATCATCCCCGTATGGTTTGTTTTATTTTTTGTGGCTATTTAGGTGGACAAACAGGCAAAATGATTCAAATGGAGCATTTTGGGCTAAATTTGTGTGCTATAACCCACGGTTTTAGGGGTGGGCTCGGGGTCTGGGCGTGCAGTGGGTCAAAAATTGACGGAGGCATGACAAGGAGGCTGGGATCATCCCAAAGTGGTCTGTTTAATTTTTCATGGCTATTTGGGTGGACAAACAGGCAAAACAATGTGAATGGAGCATTTTTTGGCCAAATCTGTGTGCTATAGACCACGGTTTTGGGGGAGGGCTTGTGGTGAGGGCGTGCTGTGGGATAAAAATCAATTGGGGTATGCAAGGGAGGATGGGGATCATCCTAGAATGGTCCATTTAATTTTTTGTGGCTTGTCAATGGACAAAAAAGCACAATAGTGCGAATGGGGTATTTTTGGGCAAAATTCGTGTGCTATAGCCCACGATTTAAGGGGTGGGCCCGAGGTTCGGGCGTGCTGTAGGTTGAAAATCGATCGGGGTCTAGAAGGAATGCTGAGGATCATTTCAGTGTGGTCCTTTAATTTTTCGTGGCCATTTGGGCGTACAAACTGGCAAAACGATGCGAACGAGGCATTTTTGAACCAAATTTGTGTGCTATAGCCTACGGTTTGGGGGGTGTGCCCAGGGTCTAGGTATGCTGTGGGCCAAAAATTGATCGAGGCATTCCAGGGAGGCTGAGGATTATCCCAGTATGGTCCATTTAATTTTTTGTGGTCATTTGGGTGGACAAACAGGTGAAACAATGCGAATGGGTCATTTTCGGGCTAAATCGGTGTGCTATAGCCTACAATTTTGGGGGTGGGATCGAGGTACGGGTGTGTTGTGGGTTAAAAATTGATCGAGGCGTGCTAGGGAGGCTAGGGATCATCCCAGTATGGTCAATTTAATTTTTCATGGCCATTTGGGAGGACAAACAGGTGAAACGATGTGAACGGAGCATTTTTGAGCCAAAGTTGTGTGATATAGCCCACTGTTTTGGAGGTGGGCCTAAGTCCGAGCGTGCTGTGGGTCGAATATCCACCGAGGAGTGCTAGGTAGACTGGGGATCGTCCCAGGATGGTCTGTTTAATTTTTTATAGCCACTTGGATGGACAAACAGACAAAACAGTGCGAACGGGGCATTTTGGGGCCAAATCTGTGT
Organism: Capsicum annuum; assembly: GCF_002878395.1. Taxonomy (NCBI): domain Eukaryota; kingdom Viridiplantae; phylum Streptophyta; class Magnoliopsida; order Solanales; family Solanaceae; genus Capsicum; species Capsicum annuum. Next base: position 99,301 of record NW_025847771.1, on the reverse strand, counting down.
GCTATAGCCCACGGATTTGGGGTTGGGCCCGGATGAACTGTGGGCCAAAAATCAGTTGGGGCGTGCCAGGGGGCTGGGGATTATCCCAGTATGGTCCGTTTAATTTTTTGTGGCCATTTAAATGGACAAATAGGTAAAACGGTGCAAAAAGGACATTTTTGAGCCAAATCTCTGTGTATAGCCCACGATTTTGGGGTGGGCCCGGGGTACGGGCATGTTGTGGCCTAAAAATAGACTAGGGTATATTAGGGAGGCTGGGTATTATCCCATTATGGGAAGTTTAATTTTTTGTGGCCATTTGGGTGGACAAACAGGCGAAATGGTGCGCACAGGGCATTTAGAGGCCAAATCTATGTGCTATAGTCAACGATTTTAAGGGTGGGCCCAGGGTCTAGGCATGCTGGGGGCGAAAAATTGATCGAGGCATGCCAGGGAGGCTGGGGATCACTCCAATGAAGTTTGTTTAATTTTTTATGGCCATTTGGGTGGACAAATATGGGAAACAGTGTGAACGGGGTATGTTTAGGCCATATATGTGTGCTATAGCCCACGGATTTGGGGTTGGGCCCGGGTGTGCTGTGGGCCAGGGTATGAGTATGCTGTGGGTCAAAAATTGACCACGGTATGCTAGGGAGGCTGAGGATCATCCCAGTATGGTGAATTTAATTTTTTGTGGCTATTTGGGTGGACAAAGAAGCACAACGGTGCGAATAGGGCATTTTTAGGCAAAATCCGTGTGCTATAGCCAACGATTTAAGGGGTGGCCCAAGGTCCGGGCGTGCTGTTGGTCGGAAATTGATCGGGGCCTACCAGGAAGGCTGGGGATCATTCAGTGTGGTCCATTTAATTTTTTGTGGCCATTTGGGTGTACAAACTAGCAAAACAATGCGAACGAGGCATTTTTGAACCAAATCTGTGTGCTATAGCCTACGATTTTGGGGGTGGGCCCAGGGTTTGGGTATGTTGTGGGCCAAAAATCGATCGAGGCATGACAGGGAGGTTGTGGATTATCCCAGTGTGTCCCGTTTAATTTTTTATGGCTATTTGGGTGGACAAACAGGCGAAACAATGCGAATAGAGCATTTTCAGGCCAAACTGGTTTGCTATAGCCCACGATTTTGGGGGTGGGATCGAGGTACGGGCATGTTGTGGGTGAAAAATCGACCGGGGTATGCTAGAAAGGTTGGGGATCATCCCAGTATGGTCAATTTAATTTATCATGGCCATTTGGGAGGACAAACAGGCGAAACAATACGAATGGAGCATTTTCGAGCCAAAGTTGTTTGATATAGCCCACTATTTTGTAGGTGGGCCTAGGTCCGAGTGTGCTGTGGGTTGAATATCCACCGGGGTGTGACAGGGAGACTGGGGATTGTACCAGGGTGTTCCGTTTAATTTTTTGTGGCCACTTGGATGGAATAACAGACAAAACAGTGCGAACGGGGCATTTTTGGGCCAAATATGTGTGCTATAGCCCATGGTTTCGGGGGTGGGCCTTAGGGTTTGGGCATGCTGGGGGCCAAAAATTGATCGAGGCATGACAGGGAGGCTGGGGATCATTCTAGTGAAGTTCGTTTAATTTTTCATGGCCATTTGGGTAGACAAACAGGAGAAACAGTGCGAACGGGGTATTTTTAAGCCATATCTGTGTGCTATAGCCCACGGATTTGGTGTTGGACCCGATACGAGTGTATTGTGAGCCGAAAATCAGTCAGGGCATGCCAGGGAGGATGGGGACCATCCCAGTATGATCCGTTTAATTTTTTGTTATCATTTAAGTGGCAAACAAGCAAAACGGTGCGAAAGGGACATTTTTGAGCCAAATTTGTGTGCTATAGCCAACGATTTTGGGGTGGGCTCAGGGTACGGGCGTGCTGTGGCCTAAAAATAGACTAGAGATTGTCAGGGTAGTTAGGGATCATCCCATTATGGGCAGTTTAATTTTTCGTGGCCATTTGGGTGGACAAACATGCGAAATGGTGCGAACGAGGCATTTACAGGCCAAATCTGTGTGCAATAGTCCACAATTTCAAGGGTGGGCCCAGGGTTTGGGTGTGCTATGGGTTGAAAATCGACCACGGTATGCTAAGGAGGCTGGGGATCATCCCAGTATGGTCCATTTAATATTTCGTGGCTATTTGGGTGAACAAACAAGTAAAACGGTGCGAATGGGGCAATTTTGGGCCAAATCTATGAGCTATAGCCCACGGTTCCAGGGGTGGGCCCGGGGTTCGAGCGTTCTATGGCCTGAAAATTGACCGAGGAATGCCAAGAAGGCTACGGATCATCCTCGTATGGTTCGTTTAATTTTTTTGTGGCTATTTAGGTGGACAAACAGGCAAAACGATTCAAATGGAGCATTTTCGGGCTAAATTTGTGTGCTATAGCCCATGGTTTTAGGGGTGGGCTCGGGGTCCGGGCGTGCTGTGGGTCAAAAATCGATGGAGGCATGCCAAAGAGGTTGGGGATCATCCCAGTGTGTTCCGTTTAATTTTTCATGTCTATTTGGGTAGACAAACAGGCAAAACAATATGAACGGGGCATTTTTTGGCCAAATCTGTGTGCTATAGCCCACGGTTTTGGGGTCGGCTCGTGGTGAGAGCGTGCTGTGGGATGAAAACCAACTGGCGCATGTGAGGGAGGCTGGGGATCATCTCAGAATGGTCCATTTAATTTTTTGTGGCTATTTTAGTGGGCAAAGAAGCACAACGGTGCGAATGGGGCATTTTCGGGCAAAATTCGTGTTCTGTTGCCCACGATTTAAGGGGTGGTCCCGAGGTCCGGTCCTGCTGTGGGTCAAAAATCAATCGAGGTCTGGCAGGAAGGCTGAGGATTATTTCAGTGTGGTCCATTTAATTTTTTGTAGCCATTTAGGTGTAAAAACTGGTAAAACGATGCGAACGAGGCCTTTTTGAACCAAATTCTTGTGCTCTAGCCTACGGTTTTGGGGGTGTGAGCAGGGTCCGGGTATGCTGTGGGCCAAAAATTGAATGAGTCATGATAAGGAGGCTTAGGATTATCCCAGTGTGGTCCGTTTAATTTTTTGTGGCCATTTGGGTAAACAAACAAGCGAAACGATGCAAACGGGGCATTTTCGGTCCAAATCGGTGTGCTATAGCCCACAATTTTGAGGGTGGGATCGAGGTACGGGCGTGTTGTGGGTTAAAAATTGACCGGGGCATTCTAGGGAGGCTAGGGATCATCTCAGTATGGTCAATTTAATTTTTGATGGCCATTTGGGAGGACAAACAGGTGAAACGATGCGAACGGAGCATTTTCGAGCCAAAGTTGTGTGATATAGCCCACTGTTTTTGAGGTGGGCCTGGGTTCGAGCGTGCTGTGGGTCGAATATCCACCGAGGCATGCCAAGGAGACTAGGGGTCATCCCAGGGTGGTCCGTTTAATTTTTTGTGGCCACTTGAATGGACAAACAAACAAAACGGTGCAAACAGGGCATTTTTGGGCCAAATCTTTGTGCTATAGCCCATGGTTTAGGGGGCGGGCCCAGGGTCCGGGTGTGCTGGGGGCAAAAAATTGACCGGAGTTTGTCAGGGAGTCTAGGAATCATTCCAGTGAAGTTTGTTTAATTTTTCATGGCTATTTGGGTGGATAGACATGCGAAACAGTGCGAATGGGATATTTTTGGGCTATATCTGTGTGCTATAGCCCACGAATTTGGGGTGGGCCCGGGGTCCGGGTTTGCTGTAGGTCAAAAATTATCTGGGGTGTGCTAGGGAGGCTGGGGATCATCCCACTATGGTCCTTTTAATTTTTTGTGACCATTTAAGTGGATAAACAGGTGAAACGGTGCGAATGGGACCTTTTTGGGCCAAATCTGTGTGCTATAGCCCACGATTTTGGGGGTGGGCCCAGGGTACGGGCGTACTGTGGCCTAAAAATTGACCAAGGCATGTCAGGGTGGTTGAGGATCATCCCATTATGTGCATTTTAATTTTTTGTGGCCATTTGGGTGGAAAAACAGGTGAAATGGTGCGAACGGGGCATTTAGAGGCCAAATCTGTGTGCTATAGTCCATGATTTCAAGGGTGGGCCCAGGATTTGAGTGTGCTGTGGGTCAAAAATCAACCAGGTATGCCAGGGAGGTTGAGGATCATCTCGGTAGGGTCCATTTAATATTTCATGGCTATTTGGGTGAAAAATAAGCAAAATGGTGCGAACGAGGCAATTTTGGGCCAAATCTGTGTGCTATAGCCTACGGTTTAAGGGGTGGGCTCGGGTTTCGGGCGTTCTGTGGGCAAACAATCGACCGTGGCATGGCAAAGAGGTTATGGATCATGTACATGTGGTTCGTTTAATTTTTTGTGGTTATTTAGGTGGACAAACAGGCAAAACAATTTAAATGGAGCATTTTCTGGCTAAATTTGTGTGCTATAGCCCACGGTTTTAGGGGTGGGCTTGGGGTCCGGGCGTGCTGTGGGTCAAAAGTTGACCGAGGTATGGCAAAGAGGCTGGGGATCATCCCAGTATGGTCTGTTTAATTTTTCATGTCTATTTGGGTAGACAAATAGGCAAAACAATGCTAACGGGGCAATATTTGGCCAAATTTGTGCGCTATAACCCACGGTTTCGGGGGTGGGCTCGTGGTGAGGGCGTGATGTGGGTTAAAAATCATCTGGGCATATGAGAGAGGCTAGGGATCATCCCAGTATGGTCCATTGAATTTTTTATGGCTATTTGGGTGGACAAAGAAGCACAACAGTGCGAACGGGGCATTTTCGGGTGAAATTTGTGTGCTATAGCCCACGATTTTAGGGCTAGGCCCGAGGTTCGGGCGTGTTGTGTGTCGAAAATCGATCGAGGTCTGCCAGGAAGTCTGGGGATCATTCCGGTGTGGTACATTTAATTTTTCATGGCCATTTGGGTGTACAAACTGGCAAAATAATGCGAAAGGGGCATTTTTGAACCAAATATGTGTGCTATAGCCTACGGTTTTGGGGGTGGACCAAGGGTCTAGGTATGCTGTGGGCCAAAAATTGATCGAGGCATTCTAGGGAGGCTGAGGATTATCCCAGTGTAGTCCGTTTAATTTATTTGTCCATTTGGGTGGACAAACAGGTAAAATAATGTGAACGGGGTATTTTCAGGCCAAATTGGTGTGCTATAGCCCACGATTTTAGGGGTGGGATCGAGGTACGGGTGTGTTGTAGGTCAAAAATTGACCGATGCATGCCAGGGAGGCTGGGGATCATCCCAGTGTGGTCAATTTAATATTTCATGGCCATTTGGGAGGACAAACAGGCAAAACAATGCGAATGGAGCATTTTAGAGCCAAAGTTGTGTGATATAGCCCACTGTATTGTAGGTGGGCCAGGGGTCTGAGCGTTCTGTGGGTTGAATATCCACCGAGGCATGCCAGGTAGACTGGGGATTATCCATGGGTGGTCCGTTTAATTTTTTGTGGCAATTTGGATGGACAAACAGACAAAACACTGCGAACAGGGCATTTTGAGGCCAAATCTATGTGCTATAGCCCCTGGTTTTGGGGGTGGGCCCAGGGTCCGGGCATGCTGGGGGGAAAAATTGATCGGGGCTTGCCAGGGAGGCTGGGGATCATTCCAGTGAAGTTATTTTAACTTTTCGTGGCCATTTGGGTGGACAAACATGTGAAATAGTGCAAACAGGATATTTTTAGGCCATATCTGTGTGCTATAGCCCATGGATTTAGGGTTGGTCATGGGGTCCGGGTGTACGTGGGCTGAAAATCAGCCGGGGCATACCAGGGAGACTGGGGATCATCCCATTATCGTTTGTTTAATTTTTGTGGCCATTTAAGTGGACAAACAGGTAAAACGGTGTGAATGGGACATTTTTAAGACAAATCTGTGTGCTATAGGCCACGATTTTAGGGGTGGGCCCAGGGTACGGGTGTGTTGTAGCCTAAAAATTGACCAGGGCATGTTAGGGCGGCTGGGGATCATCTCATTATGGGCAGTTTAATTTTTTGTTGCCATTTGGGTGGAGAAATAGATGAAACAATGCTAACGGGGCATTTTTGGGGAAAATCTATGTGCTATAGCCCATGGTTTTGATGTTGGGCCAGAGGTTCGAGCGTGCTGAGGGCCCAAAATCGATCGAGCCATGCCAGGGGGGATGGGGATCATCCCAGTTTGGTCCATTTAATTTTTTGTCATATTCGGGTGGACAAATAGTTAAAACGGTGCGAACAGGGCATTTTCGGTCCAAATCTGTCGGCTATAGCCCACAATTTTGGGGGTGGGCCTGGGGTCCGGGTGTGTTGTGGACCAAAAATCTACCGGGGCATGCCAGGGATAGTAGGGATCATCCTAGTGTGTTCCAATTACTTTTTTGTGGACATTTGGGTGGATAAACAGGCAAACCGGTGCGAACGGGGCATTTTCAAGCTAAATCTGTGTGCTATAGCCTGCGGTTTCAGGGGCGGGCCTAGTGTCCAGGTAAGATATGGGCCAAAAATCAATAGGGGTGATCTAGGAAGGCTTGGAATTATCCCAGTGTGGTCCGTTTAATTTGTCATTGCTATTTGATTGGACAAACAGCAGAAACGATGTGAACTAGGCATTTTCAGGTTAAATTTTTGTGCTATAGCCCACGAATTTGGGGATGGGCTCGAGGTCTAGGCATTTTGTGGGCCAAAATCGACCGAGGCATGCAAGGGAGGATGGTAATCATCCCAGTATGGTTCGTTTAATTTTTAATGGAGATTTGTGTGGACAAACCGGTGAAACGGTGCGAGCGGGGCATTTTTGAGCCAAATTTTTGTGCTATAGCCCACAGTTTTTGTGGTGGGCCTGGGTTCTGAGCGTGTTGTGGGTTGAAAATCGATTGGGGCATGATAGAGAGGCTAGGGATCATCCCAATGTGGTCTGTTTATTTTTTCGTGGCTATTTGTGTGGACAAACAAGCAAAACGGTGCGAACAGGGAATTTTTAGGCCAAATCTGTGAGCTATATCCTACAGTTTTGGGGGTGGGCAAGGGGTACGGGCGTCCTGTAGGCAGAAAATCAACCGATCTATGCCAGGGAGCTTGGGGATCATCCCAACATGGTTCGTTTAATTTATCATGACCATTTGGGTGGACAAACAGGTAAAACGATATGAACCGAAGCATTTTAGAACCAAATCTGTATGTTATAGCCTACGGTTTGAGGAGTGGGCCCGGGTACGAGCGTGCTGTGGGATGAAAATCTATAGGGGTGTGATAGAGAGGCTGGGGATCATCCCAGTATGGTACGTTTAATTTTTCCTGGCCATTTGGATGGACAAACAGGCAAACCGGTGTGAATGGGGTATTTTCATGCCAAATCTGTATGCTTTAGCCCACGATCTTGGGGGTGGGTTCGGGTTTTGGGTGTGCTGTGTGCCAAAAATCAATTGGGGTATTCCATGGAGGCTGGAGATCATCGTAGTGTGGTCTGTTTAATTTTTCGTGGACATTTAGGTGGACAAATAGGCAAAACGGTGCGAACGAGGTATTTTTGGGCCAAATCTTTATGCTATAGCCCATGATATTAGGGGTGGGCTCAGGTTTCAGGCGTGCTGTGGGCTTAAAATTAACCGAGGCATGCCAGGGAGGTTGAGGATCATCCCAGTATAGTCTGTTTAACTTTTTGTGGCTATTTGGGTGGACTAACAGGCGAAAAAGTGTAAACTGGGCATTTTTGGGCTAAATCTGTGTGCTATAGCCCACGGTTTTGGGGGTGGGCCCAAGGTCCGAGTGTGCTGTGGGTCGAAAATCAACCAAGGCATACCAGGGAGGATGGGGATTGTCCCACTATGGTCCATTTAATTTTTTGTGACCATTTTGGTGGACAAACAGGCAAAATAGTGTGAATGGGGTATTTTTGGGCCTAATTTGTATGCTACAGCCTACGGTTTTTGAGGTGGGCTTGGGGTCCGAGCGTGCTGTAGGTTGAAAATTGACCGAGGCATGCCAGGAAGGCTGGGGATCATCTCAGTATGGTCCGTTTAATTTTTTGTTGTCATTTGGGTGGACAAACAGTCAAAACGATGCGTACGGGGCATTTTCGAGCTAAATCTGTGTGCTCGGGTGTGGGCCTTGGGTCTTGGTGTGCTATGGGCCAAAAATTGACCAGGGCATGCCATGGAGGCTGGGGACTATACCAGTTTGGTCTGTTTAATTTTTTGTGGCCATTTGGGATGACATACAGGAAAAACGGTGTGAATGGGGTATTTTTAGGCCAAATCCGTGTGCTATTGCCCACGATTTTGGGGGTCGGCCTGGGGTCCGGGCATGCTGTGGGCCAAAAATTAACCAAGGCATGGCAGGGAGACTGGGGATCATCCCAGTATGGGTCATTTAATTTTTTATGGCCATTTAAGTGGAGAAACAGGCAAAACGATGCGAATGGGACATTTTCGGGCCAAATCTATGTGCTATAGCCCATGGTTTTGGGGGTGGGCCTTGGGTCCAGGCGTGTTGTGGGCTGAAAATAGACCAGGGCATGCTATGGAGGTTGGGGATTGTCCTCGTGTAGTTCGTTTAATTTTTGTGGCCATTTGGGTGGACAAACAGGCAAAACGGTGCGAACGGAGCATTTTCAGGCCAAATCTATGTGCTATAGCTCGTGGTTTTGGATGTGGGCCCGGGGTTTAAGTATGATATTGGCCAAAAATAGATCGGGACATGTCAGGGAGGCTATGGATTGTCCCAATATGTTCATTTTAATTTTTTATGGCCATTTGGGTGGACAAACTGGCAAAACGGTGTAAACGGGGCATTTTTAGGCCCAATCTGTGAGCTATATTACACGGTTTTGGGGTGGGCCTGGGGTCCGAGCATACTGTGGGTCTAAAATTGCCCTGGGTGTGCCAAGGAGGCTGGGGATCATCCCAATATGGTCCGTTCAATTTTTTGTGACTATTTGGGCAGATAAACAGGCAAAACGGTGCAAATAGGGCATTTTCGAGCAAAATCTGTTTGCTATAGCCTACGGTTTTTGAAGTGGGCCAATGGTCCGGGTATTCTATGGGTTGAAAATTGACCGAGGCATGCCAGGGAGGCTAGAGATTGTCCCAGTGTGGTCCGTTTAAGTTTTAGTAGCTATTTGGGTGGATAAACAGGCAAAACAGTGCGAACGGGGCATTTTAGGGCAGAATATGTATGTTATAGCCTACGATTTTGGGGATGGGTCCAGGGTTTGGGTGTGCTATCGGCCAAAAATTGATTGGGGCATGCCAGGGAGGTGGTGGATCGACCTAGTATTGTCCATTTAATTTTTTGTGGGCATTTGGGTGGACAAACGGGCAAAGCGGCATGAACGGGGTGGTTTTCGGGCCGAATTGGTGTGTTATAGCCCATGGTTTTGAATGTGGGACTGGGCCCGGGTGTGCTGTGTTCCAAAAATTGATCGACACATGCCAGGGAGGCTGGGGATTATCCTAGTATAGTCTGTTTAATTGTTCATGGCTATTTGGGTGGACAAAGAGGCAAAACAGTGTGAATGGGGCATTTTCGAGCCGAATCTGTGTGCTATAGCCCACGGTTTTAGGTGTGGGCCCGGGGTTCGGGCTTGCTGTGGGCTAATAATCGACCTGAGAATGCCAGGGAGGCTGGGGATCATCCTAGTATGGTCCGTTTAATTTTTTGTGGACATTTGGGTTGACAAACAGGTGAAACGATGTGAACGGGGTATTTTCAAACAAAATCTATGCGCTAAAGCCTGTGTTTTTGGGGGTGGGCTCGGGATCCGGGCATGCTATGGGCTAAAAATCGATCGGGGCATGCCAGGGAGGCTGAGGATCATCCCAGTATGGTCCATTTAATTTTTCGTGGCCATTTTGGTGGACAAACAGACGAAACAATGCTAACGGGGCATTTTTGGGCAAAATCTGTGTGCTATATCCCACAGTTTTGATGGTGGGCCAGAGGTTCGAGTGTTCTGAGGGCCCAAAATCGATAGAGCAATGACAAGGAGGTTGGGGATCATCCTAGTGTGCTGCATTTAATTTTTCGTCATATTCGGGTGGACAAATAGGTAAAATGGTGCGAACAGGGCATTTTCGGTCCAAATCTATCTGCTATAGCCCACAGTTTTTGGGGTGGGCCTGGGGTCTGGGCGTGCTGTGGTCCAAAAATTAATTGGGGCATGCCAGGGATGGTAGGGATCATCCTAGTATGTTCCAATTACTTTTTTGTGGACATTTGGGTGGACAAACAGCAAACCAGTGCGAACGGGGCATTTTTAGGCCAAATCTGTGTGCTATAGCCTGCGGTTTCGGTGGCGGGCCTGGGGTTCGGGTGTGATGTGGGCTGAAAATAAATAGGGGCAAGCCAAGAAGGCTTGGGATTATCCGAGTGTGGTCCGTTTAATTTTTCATTACTATTTGATTAGACAAACAGGAGAAACGGTGTGAACTAGGCATTTTCAAGCTAAATTTTTGTGCTATAGCCCACGATTTTGGGGATGGGCTCGAGGTCTAGGAATTTTGTGGGCCAAAATCAATCGAGGCATGCAAAGGAGGATGGGAATCATCCCAGTGTGGTCCGTTTAATTTTTAATGGACGTTTGGGTGGACAAAACGGCAAAAAGGTGAGAACGGGGCATTTTTGAGCCAAATTTTTGTGCTATAGCCCACGGTTTTTGTGGTGGGCCTGGGTTCTGAGCGTGTTGTGGGTTGAAAATCGACTGGAGCATGCTAGCTAGTCTAGGAATCATCCCAGTATGGTCCGTTTAATTTTTTGTGGCTATTTTTGTGGACAAACAAGCAAATTAGTGTGAACAGGGCATTTTTAGGCCAAATCTGTGAGCTATATCCTACAGTTTTGGGGGTGGGAAAGGGGTACGGGCATACTGTAGGCAGAAAATTGACCGGTGTATGCCAGGGAGCTTGGGGATCATCCTAATATGGTCCGTTTAATTTCTCATGGCCATTTGGGTGGACAAACAGGTAAGACGATATGAACGAGGCATTTTAGAACCAAATCTGTATGCTATAGCCAATGGTTTTAGGAGTGGGCCCGGGTCCGAACGTGTTGTGGGATGAAAATTGATCGAGGTGCGATAGGGAGGCTGGGGATCATCCCAGTATGGTATGTTTAATTTTTTGTGGCCATTTAGATGGACAAACAGGCAAAGCGGTGTGAATGGGGTATTTTCGTGCCAAATTTGTATGCTTTAGCACACGATTTTGGGGGTGGGTTCGGGTTTTGGGTGTGCTGTGGGCCAAAAATTGATTGGGGCATTCCATGGAGGCTGGAGATCATCCTAGTGTGGTCTGTTTAATTTTCCGTGGCTATTTAGGTGGATAAACAGGCAAAACGGTGCGAACGAGGTATTTTTGGGCCAAATCTTTGTGCTATAGCCCATGATATTAGGGGTGGGCTTGGGTTTCAGGCGTGCTGTGGGCTTAAAGTTAACTGAGGCATGACAGGGAGGTGAAGGATCATTCCAGTATAGTCCGTTTAATTTTTTTGTGGCTATTTGGGTGGACAAACAGGAGAAAAAGTGTGAATTGGGCATTTTGGGCTAAATCTGTGTGCTATAGCCAACGGTTTTGGGGGTGGGCCCATGGTCCGGGAGTGCTGTGGGCCAAAAATCAACCAAGGCATACCAGGGAGGATGGGGATTGTCTCACTATGTTCCATTTAATTTTTTGTGGCCATTTTGGTGGACAAACATGCAAAATAGTGCAAACGGGGCATTTTCAGGCCTAATTTGTATGCTATAGCCTATGATTTTTGAGGTGGGTCAGGGGTCCGAGCGTGCTGTAGGTTGAAAATTGACCAGGACATACCAGGAAGGCTAGGGATCATCCCAGTATGGTCTATTTAATTTTTGATTGTTATTTAGGTGGACAAATAGGCAAAACAATGCGAACGAGGCATTTTTGAGCTAAATTTGTGGGCTCGGGTGTGGGCTCGGGGTCTGGGTGTGCTAAGGGCCAAAAATTGACCAGGGCATGCCATGGAAGCTGGGGATCATCCCAGTGTGGTCTGTTTAATTTTTTGTGGCCATTTGGGTGGACAAACAGGAAAAACGGTGTGAATGGGGCATTTTCAGGCAAAATCCATGTGATATTGCCCACGATTTTAGGGGTCGGCTTGGGGTCCGGGCATGCTGTGGGCCAAAAATTGACCAGGGCATGCCAGGGAGGCTGAGGATCATCCCAGTATGGTTCATTTAATTTTTTGTGGCCATTTGGGTAGAGAAACAGGCAAAATGATTCGAACAGGGCATTTTTGGGCCAAATTTGTGTGCTATAGCCCATGGTTTTGGGGGTGGGCCTTGGGTCCAGGCGTGTTGTGGGATGAAAATAGACCGGGGCATGACAGGGGGGCTGGGGATTGTCCTAGTATGGTCCATTTAATTTTTTGTGGCCATTTGGGTTGACAAACAGACAAAACGGTGCAAACAGGGCATTTTCGGGCCAAATGTATGTGCTATAGCCTAAGGTTTCGGGTGTGGCCCGGGGTTTAAGCATGCTGTTGGCCAAAAATAGATCGGGACATGACAGGGAGGCTAGGGATCATCCCAATATGGCCAGTTTAATTTTTTATGGCCATTTAGGTGGACAATCTGGCAAAACAGTGCAAACGGGGCATTTTCAGGCTAAATCTGTGTGCTATATCACACGATTTTAGGGTGGGCCTGGGGTACGGGCATGCTGTGGGTCTAAAATTACCCTGGGTGTGCTAGGAAGGCTGGGGATCATCCCAATATGGTCCGTTTAATTTTTCGTGGCTATTTAGGTGGACAAACAGGCAAAACAGTGTAAATGGGGCATTTTCGAGGAAAATCTGTTTGCTATAGCCCGCGGTTTTTGGAGTGGGCCAATGGTCTGAGTATGTTGTGGGTTGAAAATTGACTGAGGCATGCCAGGGAGGCTGGAGATTATCCCAATATGGTCCATTTAAATTTTAGTAGTTATTTGGGTGGATAAACAGGCGAAATAGTGCGAACGGGGTATTTTAGGGCAGAATCTGTATGTTATAGCCCACGGTTTTAGGGGTGGGTCAAGGGCTAGGGCGTGCTGTTGATCGAAAATTGACTGGGGCATGCCAGGGAGGTGGTGGATTGACCCAGTGTGGTCTATTTAATTTTTCATGGGAATTTGGGTAGACAAACGGGCAAAACGGCATGAACGGGGTTTTTTCGGGCCGAATTGGTGTGCTATAGCCCATGGTTTCGAGGGTGGGACTGGGCACGGGTGTGCTGTGTTCCAAAAATTGACCAACATATGCCAGGGAGACTGGGATCATCCCAGTGTGGTCTGTTCAATTTTTCGTGGCTATTTGGGTAGACAAAGAGGCAAAATGGTGTGAAGGGGCATTTTTGGGCCTAATCTGTGTGCTATAGCCCATGATTTTGGGGGTGGGCCCGGGGTCCGGGAGTGCTGTGGGCTAATAATCGACCTGTGCATGCCAGGGAGGCTGGAGATTATCCTAGTGTGGTCCGTTTAATTTTTTGTGGCCATTTGAGTTGACAAACAGGTGAAACGGTGTGAACGGGGTATTTTCAAACAAAATCTATGCGCTAAAGCCCATAGTTTTGGGGGTGGGCTCGGGATCCGGGCATGCTATGGGTTAAAAAGTGACCGGCACATGCCAGGTAGGCTGGGGATCATCCCAGTATGGTCCGTTTAATTTTTCGTGGCCATTTGGGTGGACAAACAGGCAAAACAGTGCGAATGGGGTATTTTCAAGCCAAATCTGTGTGCTATAGCCTGTGATTTCGGGGGTGGGCTCAGGGTCCGGTCGTGCTGTGGGCCAAAAATTGACCGGGGCATGCCAGGGAGGTTAGGGATTATCCCAGTATGGTCCATTTAATTTTTTGTGGCTATTTAGGTTGACAAATAGGTGAAACGATATTAACGGGGCATTTTCAAGCCAGATTTGTGTGCTATAGCCCACAGTTTAGGGGTGGGCCTAGTGTTCGGGTGTGCTGTGGGCCAAAAATCATTTGAGGCATGCCAGGGAGGGTGGGTATCATCCCAGTGTGGTCCATTTAATTTTTCGTGACTATTTGGGTGGATAAACAGGCGAAACGGTGAGAAAAGGTTATTTACGAGCCAAATCAGAGTGCTATAGTCCGTGATTTCCAGGGTGGGCCTAGGGTCCGAGCGTGCTGTGGGTCAAAAATTGACCAGGGTGTGCCAGGGAGGCTGGGGATCATCCCTGTATGGTCTGTTTAATATTTCATGGCCATTTGGGTAGACAAACAGGTAAAACAGTTTGAACAGGGCAATTTTAGGCCAAATCTGTGTGCTATAGCCCACGGTTTCAGGCATTTTATGGGCTGAAAATTGATCGGGGCATGGCCGGAAGGTTGGGAATTGTCCCTGTGTGGTCTGTTTAATTTTTTGTGGCTATTTAGGTGGATAAACATTCAGAACGATTCAAACGGGGTATTTTTAGGCTAAATTTGTGTTCTATAGCCCATGGTTTTAGGGGTTGGCTTGGGGTCCGAGCGTGCTGTGGGTTGAAAATTGATTGAGCTTGCTAGGGAGGCTGGGGATCATCCCAGTGTGGTCTATTTACTTTTTCATGGCCATTTGTATTGACAAACAAGCAAAATGATGCAAACAGGGCATTTTTGGTCAAAATCTGTGTGCTACAGCCCTCGGTTTAGTAGGTGGGCTCAGGGTCCAGGCGTGCTGTGGATCAAAAATCAATCGGGGCATCTCAGGGAGGTTGGGGATCATCTCAGTGTGGTCCATTTAATTTTTTGTGGCCATTTGGGGAAACAAAGAAGTGAAACGATGTAAACGGGGCATTTTCAGGCAAAATATGTGTGCTCTAGCCATGATATTGGGGGTGGGCCCAAGGTCCGAGCGTGCTGTGGGATGAAAATCATTCGAGGTCTACCAGGGAAGCTGTGGATCATTGCAGTATGGTCAATTTAATTTTTTCGTGGCCATTTGGGTATACAAACAGGCAAAATAATGCGAATGGGGCATTTTCGGGCTAAATCTATGTGTTATTGCCTATGGTTTTGGAGGTTGGCCCGGAGTTTGGGCATGCTGTGGGCCAAAAATCGACCGGGGCATGCCAGGGAGGCTGAGGATTATCCCAATATGGTTCCTTTAATTTTTTGTGGCCATTTGGGTGGACAAACAGGGAAAACGATGCGAACGGGGCATTTTCGGGCTAAATCGGTGTGCTATAGTTCACGGTTTTGGGGGTGGGCTCAGGGTACGGGCATGCTGTGGGTCAAATATCGACCAAGGCATGCCAAGGAGGCTGGGATCATCCCAGTATGGTCAATTTAATTTTTTGTGGCCATTTGGGAGGACAAACAACCAAAACGGTGCGAACGGAGTATTTTTGGACCAAAGTTGTATGCTATAGCCCACTGTTTTGGAGGTGGGCCTGGGTTCCGAGCGTGATGTGTGTTGAATATCGATAGGGGTGTGCCAGGGAGACTGGGGATCATCCCAGGGTGGTCCGTTTAATTTTTTGTGGCTAGTTAGATGGACAAACAGGCAAAACGGTGTGAACGGGGCATTTTCGGGCCAAATCTATGTGCTATAGCCCACGATTTTAGGGGTGGCCCAGGGGTTCGGGCGGATTGGGGGCCAAAAATAGACTGGGGCATGCCAGGGAGGCTGGAGATCATTCCAGTAAAGTTAGTTTAATTTTTCGTGGTCATTTGGGTGGACAGATAAGCAAAACAGTGCAAATGTGGTATTTTTAGGCCACATCTATGTACTATAGCCCACGAATTTGGGGGTGGGCTCGGGGTACGGGCGTACTGTCGGTTGAAAGTCAACCGTGGCATGCCAAGGAGGCTGTCGATCATCCTAATATGGTCTGTTTAATTTTTTGTGGCCAATTAAGTGGACAAACAGGCAAAACGGTACGAATGGGGCATTTTCGGGCCAAATCTGTTTGCTATTCCCCACGGTTTTAGGGGTGGGCACGGGTCTAGGCGTGTTGTGGAGTGAAAATTGATCGGGGTGTGCAGGGAGACTGGGGATCATTCCAGTATGGTTCGTTTAATTCTTCGTGGCCATTTGTTTGGACAAACAGGTAAAACGGTGAGAACGGGGCACTTTCATGCCAAATCTGTATGCTATAGTCTACGATTTTGGGGGTGGGTCTGGGGTTCGGGCGTGCTGTAGGCCAAAAATCAACCGAGGAATGCCTGGGAGGCTGGGAATTATCCCAGTATGGTATGTTTAATTTTTAGTGGCCTTTTGGGTGGACAAAAAGATAAAACAGTGAAAATGGGGTATTTTTAGACCAAATTTGTGTGCTATATAGCCCACGATTTAGGGGTGGGCCTGGGTTTCAGGCGTGCTATGGTCCAAAAATTGACCTAGGCATACCAGGGAGGCTGGGGATCATTCCACTATGGTCCTTTTAATTTTTCGAGGCCATTTGGGTGAACAAACATGCAAAACGGTGTAAACTGGGCATTTTTGGGCCAAATCTGTGTGCTGTCGCCTACGGTTTTGGGGGTGGCCCCAAGGTTCGGGTATGCTGTGGGCAAGAAATCAACCGAGGCATGTCGGGGAGGTTGGGAATCATCCCAATATAGTCCATTTAATTTTTTGTGGCCATTTGGTGGACAAACATGCAGAATGGTATGAATAGAGTATTTTCGGGCCAAATTTATGTGCTATAGCCCACGATTTTGGAGGTGGGCCTGGGGTTCGAGCATGCTGTGGGTTAAAAATTGACCTGGGCATGCCAGGGAGGCTGGGGATCATCCCAGTTTGGTTAGTTTAATCTTTCATGGTCATTTGGATGGATAAATAAGCAAAACGATACGAATGGGGCATTTTCGGGCCAAATCTGTGTACTGCCCATGGTTTCGGGGGTGGGCCCAAAGTTCGAGTGTGTTGTAGGATAAAAATTGACCAGGGCATACCAGGGAGGCTGGGGATCATCCTAGAGTGGTCCGTTTAATTTGTCGTGGCCATTTAAGTGTACAAAAAGGCAAAACAGCGCGAATAGGGCATTTTCAGGCCAAATTTATGTGCTATAGCCCATAGTTTCGGGATTGGGTCCAGGTTTCGGGCATTCTAGGGGCAGAAAATCAACCAGGGCATGACAGGGAGGCTGGGGATCCTTTCGGTGAAGTCCTTTTAATTTTTTGTGGCCGTTTGGGTGGATGAACAGGCAAAATAGTGCTAACGGTGTATTTTTGGTCCAAATCTGTGTGCTATAGCCCATAGTTTTGGAGGTGGGCTCGGGTTTCAGGCGTGCTGTGGGCCAAAAATCAATTGGGGCATGTCAGGAAGGCTAAGGATCATCCCAGTATGGACCGTTTAATATTTTGTGGCCATTTCAATGGACAAAGAGGCAAAACGATGCAAACGGGGCATTTTCGGGCAAAATCTGTGTGCTACAACCCAAGGTTTCAGGGGTGGGCAAGGGGTCCGGGTGTGCTGCGGGCCAAAAATCAATCGGCGCATGCCAGGGAAGCTGGGGATCATCCTAGTTGGGTCTGTTTAATTTTTCGTGGCCATTTGGGTGGACAAACAGGTAAAAAGGTAAGAACGGGTCATTTTTGGCCTAAATCTATGTGCTATAGCCCACGGTTTGAGGGGTGGACCAGGGGTCCGAGCGTTCTGTAGCCTAAAAATTGATTGGGTTTTTCTCGAAAGGTTGGGGATCATCCCAGTGTGGTCTGTTTAATTTTTTATGGCCATTTGGGTAGACAAACAGGCAAAATGGTACGAATGAGGCATCTTCGTGCCAAATCTGTATGCAATAGCCCACAGTTTTGGGGGGGGGTGGGGGGTCCGGGTATGCTGTGGGCTAAAAATTGATCGGGGGATGCTAGGGAGGCTAGTGATCATCCCAGTGTGGTTTTTTTAATTTTTAGTGGCCATTTGAGTGGACAAGTAGGAAAAACAGTGTGAACTGGGTATTTTCGAGCAAAATCTGAGTGCTATAGCCCACGGTATATGGGGTAGGCCTGAGTTTCAGGCGTGTTGTGGTCTAAAAATCGACCGAGGCTTGCCAGGGAGGCTGGGGATCATCCCAGTATGGTCTGTTTAATTTTTCATAGCCATTTGGGTGGACAAAGAGTCAAAACGATGCAAACGGGACATTTTCAAGCAAAATCTATGCGCTATAGCCCACAGTTTTGGGGGTGGGTCCGAGGTTCAGCCGTGCTGTGGGCTAAAAATAAATTGGGACATGCTAGGGAGGTTGGATATCATCCCAATGTGGCCTATTTAATTTTTTGTGGCCATTTGGGTGGAGAAACAGGCGAAACGGGGCAAATGGGGCATTTTTGGGCCAAATTTGTATGCTACAGCCCACGGTTTCGAGGGTGGGCCCATGGTTCGGGCATGTTGTGGGTCGAAAATTGACTGGGGCATACCAGGGAGGTTGGGGATCATTCCAGTGTGGTCCATTTAATTTTTTGTGGCCATTTGGGTGGACAAACAAGAAAAACGGTGCAAACAGGGCATTTTCGGGCCAAATTTGTGTTATAGCTCACAGTTTTAGGGGTAGGCCCAGGGTCTGGGCAAATTGTGGGCTGAAAATCGATCGGGGCATGCCATAGAGGCTGGGGATCATCCTAGCTTGGTCCGTTTAATTTTTTATGGCCATTTAGGTGGATAAACAGGCAGAACGATTCAAACCGGGCAATTTTGGGCTAAATCTATGTGCTATAGCCCCCGATTTTAGGGGTGGCCTCGGGGTATGGGTATGCTGTGGGCCAAAAATTTACTGGGCCTTGCCAGGGAGGCTGGAGAGCATCACATTATGGTCCGTGTAATTTTTCATCACCATTTGGGTGGGAAAACAGGCAAAACGGTGCGAATGGGGCATTTTTAGGCCAAATATGTGTGTTATAGCCCACGGTTTTGGGGGTGGGACCGAGGTCCGGGCATGCTGTGGGCCAAAAATCAATCAAGGCATGCCAAGTAGGTTGGGTATCATACCAGTATGGTCCATTTAATTTTCGTGGCCATTTGGGAGGTCAAAGAGGCAAAACGATGCGAATGGGGCATTTTCGGGCTAAATTTGTGTGCTATAGCCCATGGTTTTATGGGTAGGCTTAGGGTTTGGGCGTGTTGTGGGCCAAAAATCGACCATGGTATGTCATGGAGGCTGGGTGTCATCTCATTGTGGTCCATTCACTTTTTCGTGGCCACTTGGGTGGAGAAAAAGGCAAAACAGTCCGAACGGGGCATTTTTGGGCCAAATCTGTGTGCTATAGCCCACAATTTCAGGGGTGGACTTATGGTTCGACCGTGATATGGGATAAAAATAGATCGGGGTGTGCTAGGGAGGCTGGGGATCATCCTAATATGATCAGTTTAATTTTTTGTTGTCATTTGTGTGGACAAACAGGCAAAACGGTGCAAATGGGGCATTTTCAGGCCAAATCTTTGTGCTATAGCCCACGGTTTAGGGGGTGGACCCATGTTTCGGGCGTAATACAGGCCAAAAATTGATTAAAGCATGATAGGGAGGCTGGGGATTGTCCCAGTATGGTTTATTTAACTCTTTGTGGCCATTTGGGTGGACAAATAAGCAAAACGGTGCGAACGGGGCATTTTCAGGCCAAATCTATGTGCTATTGTCCAAGATTTCGGGGGTGGGAATGGGGTTTAGGCGTGCTGTGGGTCAAAAATTGACTGAGGCATGCCAGGGATTTTTGGGATCATCCCAGTATGGTCTGTTTAATTTTTTATCGCTATTTGGGTAGAAAAATAGGTGAAACGGTGCGAACGGGTCATTTTCGAGCCAAATCTATGTGCTAAAGCCCACGATTTTGGGGGTGGGCTCGGGGCTCGTGCATCCTGTGGGTCAAAAATTATTTGGGGCATTCCAGGTAGGCTGGGTATCATCCCAGTATGGTCCTTCGTTTAATTTTTTCGTGGCCATTTGGGTGTACAAAAAGGCAAAACAGTGCGAATGGGGCATTTTTGGGCCAAATCTGTGTGCTATAGTCCATATTTTTGGTGGTGGGCCTGGGGTCTGGGCGAGCTTTGGGCCAAAAATC
This sequence comes from Capsicum annuum, assembly GCF_002878395.1. Classification (NCBI taxonomy): domain Eukaryota; kingdom Viridiplantae; phylum Streptophyta; class Magnoliopsida; order Solanales; family Solanaceae; genus Capsicum; species Capsicum annuum. The sequence continues at coordinate 79,370 of NW_025847771.1, read as the reverse complement.
GACTGGGGCATACCAGGGAGGTTGAGGATCGTCCTACCATGGTCTGTTTAATTTTTTGTGGCCATATGGGTGACAAAAAGGTTAAACGGTGCGAACGGGGCATTTTCGGGCCAAATTTATGTGCTATAACCCACAGTTTCGGGGGTGGGCCCGAGATCCGAGCATGTTGTGGGACAAAAATTAATTGGGGTATGCCAGGGAGGCTGATAATCATCCCAGTGTGTTCGGTTTAATTTTTCATGGCCATTTGGATAGACAAAAAGGAGAAACAATGCGAACGGGGCATTTTTGAGCCAAATCTGTTTGCTATAGCCCATGATTTTGGGAATGGGCTTGAGGACCGGGTGTGTTGTTGGTCGAAAATTGATCGGGGCATGCCAGAAAGGCTGGGGATCATCCCAGTATGGTACATTTAATTTTTTATGGCTATTTGGGAAGACAAACAGGCGAAATATGCTAACGGGACATTTTTAGGCTAAGTTTGTGTGCTACAGCCCACGATTTTAGGATTGGGCTCGGGGTTTGGGCGTGCTGTAGGTTGAAAATTGTCTGGGGAATACTAGGGAGGCTGGGGATTATCCCAGTGTGGTTCGTTTAATTTTTTGTAGCTACTTGGGTGGACAATCAGGCAAAATGGTGTGAACGGGACATTTTCGAACCAAATCTGTGTGCTATAGACCACGATTTTGGAGGTGGGCCTGGGGTTCGGGCGTGCTGTAGGATAAAAATAGATTGGGGTATGCCAGGGAGGTTGGGGATTATCCTAATATGTTCCATTTAATTTTTTGTGGCTATTTGGATGGACAAACAGGCAAAACGGTGCAAACAGGGCATTTTCAGGCCAAATCTGTGCGCTTTAGCCCACGGTTTTGGGGGTGAGCCCGTGTTTCCGGCGTGCTGTGGGCTAAATATTGACCAAAGTATGATATGGAGGTTGGGGATCATCCCAGTGTGGTCCGTTTAATTTTTAGTGGCCATTTGGGTAGATAAACAGGAAAAACGGTGCAAACGGGATATTTTCGAGCCAAATCTGTGTGCTTACCCCATGGTTTTGGGGGTAGGCCTAGGGTCCGGGCGTGCTACAAGCTGAAAATTGACTGGGGCATGCAAAGGAATTTGGGGATTATCTCAGTGTGGTTCGTTTAATTTTTTGTGGCAATTTGGGTGGACAAACTGGGAAAATGGTGCGAACGGGTCATTTTCGAGCCAAATCTGTGTCCTATAGCCCACGATTTTGGGGGTGAGCCCAGGGTCCAGGTGTGCTGTGGGTCAAAAATCAATTGAGGCATACCAGGTTGGCTGGGGATCATCCCAATATGGTCAGTTTAATTTTTCGTGGCCATTTGGCTGGACAAACAGACAAAACGGTGTGAATGGAGTATTTTTGGGCTAAATATGTGTGCTATAGCCCACAGTTTTGGGAGTAGGCCCGGGGTCCGGGTGTGCTGTGTGCCAAAAATTAACTCAGGCATGACAGGGATGCTGGGGATCATCCAGCATAGTTCGTTTAATTTTTCATGGTCATATGGGTGGACAAACAGGCAAAATAGTACGAATGGTGTATTTTCAGGCCGAATCTGTTGTTATAGCCCACGGTTTCGGGGGTTGGCCCGAGATCCGGGCATTTTGTGGACCAAAAATTGATTGGGGCATGCCAAGAAGGCTGGGGATCAACCCAGTGTGGTCCATTTAATTTTTTGTCACCATTTGGGTAGATAAACAGGAAAAATGATATGAACGGGGCATTTTCGAGCCAAATTTGTGTGCTATAGCCCACGATTTTGGGGATGGGGTTAGGGACCGGGCATGTTGTTAGTCAAAAATTGACCGGGGCATGACAGGAAGGCTAGGGATTATCCCAGTGTATTCCATTGAATTTTTGTGGCAATTTGGGTGGACAAATAGGAGAAACAGTGTGAACGGGGCATATTCGGGCCAAATCTGTGTGCTATATCCCACAGTTATGGGGGTGGGCTTGAGTTTCGAGCGCGCTGTGGGCCAAAAATCTACCTAGGCATGCCAGAGAGGCTGGGGATCATCCCATTGTGGTCTATTTTATTTTTTGTGGCCATTTAGGTGGACAAATAGATAAAACGATGCGAATGAGGCATTTTTTGGCAAAATCTATATGCTATAGCCTACGATTTTAGGGGTGGGTGATGATAGGCGAAATTACGCGCCTATATCAATATATTTTGCCCATATTTTAGCCTAGTTTCGAGAACTAATTATCTATTTCGTACACTTTTAGTCCTTTTTCCTGTAAATGAGCTAACAAATGTGATTAGGAAAGTTTCAGGTATAAATGATGCAAAATACAGCAATTTATGGCTTACTTGACGCAAAAGAAAGCTCACAAACGAGATGGAAAGGAGCTGGACGCATAAAGGACTAAATCTGCTGCATGGAAAATCTGTCCCGGGCTAAAACAGCATTTCTGAAGACTTTGGGACTTACAGACACAAAGCTGGATTTTTGCCATAATACATTAACCTAGTGCAATTAGGTTATGTGTTTCATCATTCTATTTGGATTATAATTTTGTAACCTTACCCTAGTACAATTGGGTCAAGGATTTCATTAGTATATTAGGATTTGGTTATTTATTAGTTTAGTAGGAGTAGGATAGGAGTATTATAAATACCCTATCATGTTAGAGATTTTAAAAGAAGAAAAAGGAGGGAGACATTCTGACAATTCATTCATCTCCTTACAATTAAGACATCTTCCTACAACCCATTCTCAATTCTTCATTCTTCTACTCTTAAATTCCACAACAAGAGAATCGTTACTTGCTACGGAATCACTAAAACCACACGCCAAACACCTACTATTCACGCCATCCACCATGCAAAACGTGATATCCTTCGCATTCACGGGTAACTAAATCTCTTAGTTGGGGTTATGGAAGCCGAATGAGTTACTATCTATAGCTATGAGTTTGTGAGTTCAAGACAAGTATATTGCTTATATCATTATTCTCTTCATCTTAAATCTACATTCTTTGCGGTTCAAACACAAGAACACGCCATTCTAACATCTAACCTGTTCGAGAGAAAGGTTATTTGTCTAGAAAAGAAGACGCATAGACCAACGCCAGTCTAACATCTGACTTGTTCGAGAGAAAAGTTATTTGTCTGGAAAAGAGATAATGTCAAGGTAGTAGGACACCCTTTCCTATTAAAAAGCTAGTGCCGTACCTGGACTAACTTCTTGGAGAATTCGTACCGTTAGTCACGCTTTAAGCTCGAGAGAGTTAAAGTGAAATAGTCCTTGTTTAGGTCGAGAGACGCTTGGATTTACCATCGACTACAATTCTCTATAAGCAATTACATGTCAAGACTCTACACACTCATAGCCAATAGAGACGTATACCTCAGAAGGTGGACATAACCCCAACGCCTCAATTCTCATTGTTTACAACACACGTGACAATCTCTCTTTATTTTGCTATTTTCAGTTCTTACATTCTTGTTTTGGTTACATACTACAATCCCCCCTTTCCTACGAGACTTGCACTAAAAGTCTAGTAATTTCTCTTGCTTGTTGGCCAAGCTATTCTCTGTGGGATCGATACCCAACCCAGGTTGGGTTCTATATTTGCTAACGACCGCTTTACACTCCCACGAGAGCTGTAGATTGAGCGTTATCAGTGGGCCCAGGGTCCGGGCATTCTGTGGGCAAAAAATTGACTGAAGTGTGCCAAGGAGGCTGGAGATAATCTCAGTATGGTCTGTTTAATTTTTTGGGGCCATTTGGGTGGACAAATAGGTGAAACATTATGAACGGGGCATTTTTAGGCCAAATCTATGTGCTATAGCCCGCGGTTTTGGGGATGGGCTCGGGATCCAGGCATGCTATAGGTTGAAAATCGACCGAGGCATGCCAAGGAGGCTGGGTATCATCTAGAGTGGTTGATTTAATTTTTCGTGTCTATTTGGGTAGGCAAACAGGTGAAACGGTGCGAACGAGGTATTTTTTGGCCAAATTTGTGTGCTATAGCCCACAGTTTTGCAGGTGGGCCTGGGGTTCGAGTGTGCTATGGGTCAAAAATCGACCAAGGTATTCCAGGGAGGCTGTGGATCATCCCAGTGTGGTTCGTTTAATTTTTTGTGGCCATTTGGGTGGACAAACAGGCGTAACAGTTCGAACGGGGTATTTTCGGGCCAAAACTGTGTGTTATAGCCCACGGTTTTGGGGGGCGGGGTCCGGGTGTTCTAGGGGTCTAAAAATTGATTAGTGTGTGCCAGAGAACATCCCAGTATGGTCCGTTTAATTTTTTGTGGCCATTTGGGTGGACAAACAGGCGAAGCAGTGAGAATGGGGCATTTTCAGGCCAAATCTGAGTGCTATAGCCCATGGTTTTGGGCGTGGGACCAGGGTCCGGGCGTGTTGTGGGCTAAAATCAACTGAGGCATGCCAGAAAGGCTGGGGATCATCCTAGTATAGTTTGTTTAATTTTATATGGCTATTTAGGTGGACAAACCGACAAAACGGTACGAATGGGGTTATTTTGGGACAAATCTGTGTGCTATAGTCCATGATTTTAGGGGTGGCCCCAAGTTTCGGGCGTGATATGGGCCAAAAATCAATCGTGGCATCCCAGGGAGGCTTAGGATCATCCCAGTGAGGTACATATAATGTTTCGTGGCTATTTGGGTGGACAAACAGGCGAAACGATGTGAATGGGGAATTTTCGAGCCAAATCTGTGTGCTATAACCCACGATTTCGGGGGTGGGCCCTGGGTCCGGGCGTGCTGTAGGCCAAAAATTAATGGGGGCATGTCAGGGAGGTTGGGGATCATCTCTGTGTGGTCCGTATAATTTTTCATGGCTATTTGGGTGGATAAATATTCAAAATGATCCGAACGGGGCATTTTGGGGCCAAATCTGTGTGCTATAGCCCACAGTTTTAGGGGTGGGCCCGTGGTTTGGGTGTGCTGTAGGCCAAAAATAGATCAGGGCATGCCAGGGAGAAATGGGATCATCCCAATATGGTTCTTTTAATTTTTTATGGCCATTTGGATTGACAAACAGGCATAACGGTGCAAATGGGGCATTTTCGGGCCAAATCTGTGTGCTATAGCTCACGGTTTTGAGAGTGGGCCCATGGTACGGGCGTGCTATAGGACAAAAATTGATTAGAGTATGATAGGGAGACTGGGGATCGTCCCAGTATGGTCCATTTTATTTTTTTGGCCATTTGGAAGGACAAACAGGCAAAACGGTGTGAACGAGGCATTTTCAGGCCAAATCTGTGTGCTATAACCCATGGTTTAGGGGTTGGGCCCATGGTTCGGGCGTAGTGTGGGATGAAATTTATCGGGGCGTGCCAATGAGGTTAAGGATCATCCCAGTGTGGTCTGTTTAATTTTTCATTGCTATTTCGGTGGACAAACAGGCAAAACAGTGCGAACGGGTCATTTTTGGATAAATCTGTGTGCTATAAACCACGATTTTGTTGGTGGGCTCGGGGTCTGGGCGTTCTATAGGTCAAAAATTGACTGGGGCATGCCACGTAGGCTGGGGATCATCCCATTTTGGTCCGTCTAATTTCTCGCGGCCATTTGGGTGGACAAAAAGGTGAAATGGTGCGAACGTTGTATTTTTGGACCAAATCTGTGTCCTATAGCCCACAGTTTTGGGGGTGGGCACGAGGTCCAGGCATGCTGTAGGCCGAAAATTGATTGGGGCATGCCAGGGAGGTGGGGGATCATTCTAGCATGGTCAGATTAATTTTTCGTAGCCATATGGGTGGACAAACAGGCAAAACAGTGTGAACGGGACATTTTCAAGCCAAATCTGTGTGCTATAGCCCACAATTTTTGAGGTGGACCCGAGATCCAGGCATGTTGTGGGCTGAAAATTGACCGGGGAGTGCAAGGAGACTGGGGATCATCCCCGTGTGGTCCGTTTAATTTTTTGTGGCTATTTGGGTGGACAAACAGGCAAAACGATGCTAACGGGGCATTTTCGGGCTAAATCTGTGTGTTATAGCCTATGATTTTGGGGATGGACTCAAGTACCGAGCGTGCTGTTGGTGAAAAATCGACCGGGGTATGCCAGGGATACTGGGGATCATCCCAGTGTGGTCCATTTAATTTTTTGTGGCCATTTGGGTGGACAAACAGGCAAAACAGGGTGAACGGGGCATTTTTGGGCTAAATTTCTGTGTTGTAGCCTATGCTTTTGGGGGTGGGCTCGGGGTCTAGGTGTGCTGTATATAAAAAATAGACCGAGGTATGCCAAGGAGGCTGGGGATAGTCCTAGAATGGTTTTAATTTTTTGTGACTATTTGGGTGGACAAACAGGCAAAACGATGCAAACAGGGCATTTTCGAGCCAAATCTCTGTGCTATAGCCCACGGTTACGGGGGTGGGCCTGGGTCCGAGCGTGTTATGTTTTGAAAATTAACCGGGGCATGTCGAGGAGGCTGGGGATCATCCTAGTGTGGTCCGATTAATTTTTTTTGGCCATTTAGGTAGAAAACAGGCATAATGGTGCAAATGGTGCATTTTTGGGCCAAATCTGTGTGCTATAGCCCATGGTTTTAGGGGTGGTCCTGGGGTTCGGGCGTGCTGTTGGACAAAAATAGCTTGAGGCATATCAAGAAGGCTAGGGATATTCCCAATATGGTCTGTTTAATTTTTGGTGGCCATTTGGGTGGACAAAAAGGTAAACCGGCAAAAATGGGGCATTTTCGAGCCAAATATGTGTGCTATAGCTCACGGTTTAGGAGTGGGCCTCTGGTTCGGGTGTGCTGTGGCCTAAAAATTGACCGGAGCATGACAGGGAGATTGGGGATCATCCTAGTATGGTTTGCTTAATTTTTTTTTTATAGCCATTTGGGTGGACAAACAGGCAAAATGGTGTGAACGGGGTATTTTCGAACTAAATTTGTGTGCTATGGCCCACGATTTTAGGGGTGGGCCCGGGGTTTGGGAATTCTGCGAGCTAAAAATTGACCGAGGCATGCTAGGGAGGTTGGGGATCATCCCAGTGTGGTCTGTTAAGTTTTTCGTGGCTATTTGGGTGGACAAACAGGTAAAACAGTGCGAACGGGTCATTTTTGGGCCAAATCTGTGTGCTATAGCCCAAGATTTCGGGGGTGGGCCTGAGCATGCTATGGGTTAAAAATTGACTGGGGCATGTTAGGTAGGCTGGGGATCTTCTTAGTATAGTCTATTTAATTTTTCGTGGCTATTTGGGGGGGACAAACAGGCAAAGCGATGTGAATGGGGCATTTTCGGGCCAAATCTATGTGCTATAGCCCACAGTTTTGTGGGAGGGCCCGGGCTTCGGCTGTGCTGTTAGCTGAAAATTGATTGGGGTGTGCAAGGGAGGCTAGGGATCATTCTAGCATGGTTCATTTAATTTTTTGTTTCCATATGGGTGGACAAATAGGTAAAACAGTGCGAACCGGGCATTTTTGGGCAAAATCAGTGTGCTATAGCCCACGATTTCGAAGGTAGGCCTGAGATTTAGGCATGTTGCTGGCCAAAAACTGATCGGGGCATGTCAAGGAGGATGGGGATCATTCTAGTATGGTCCATTTAATTTTTCGTGGCTATTTGGGAGGACAATCAACCGAAACGATGCAAACGGGGCATTTTCGAGCAAAATCTTTATGCTATAGCCCACAATTTTGGGGATGGGCTCAGGGACCAGGCGTGTTGTTAGTCAAAAATTGATCGGGGCATGCCAGGGTGGCTGGGGATCATCCCTGTATGGTCCATTTAATATTTGGTGGCAATTTAAGTGGACAAACAGGTGAAACGGTACAAACGGGGTATTTTTGGGCCAAATATGTGTTCTATAGCCCACGATTTCAGGGGTGGGACTGAGGTCCAGGCATGCTGTGGGCCAAAATTGACCGGGGAATGCCAGGGAGTCTGGAGATAATTTCATCATGGTCCATTTAATTTTTTGTGACCATTTGGCTGGACAAACAGGTAAAACGGTGCGAATGGGACATTTTTGGGCCAAATCTGTGTGCTATAGCCCACGATTTTGGGGTTGGGCCCAGGGTCTGGGCGTGCTGTGGATTGAAAATTGTCCGAGTCATGCCAAGAAGGCTGGAGATAATCCCAATATGGTCCCTTTATATTTCATCACCATTTGGGTGGACAAACAGGCGAAATGGTGTGAACGGGCCATTTTTGGGCCTCATCTATGTGCTATAGCCCACGGTTTTGGGGGTTGGTCCAACGTTCGGGCGTGCTGTAGGAAAAAAATCAACTGGGGCATGATAGGGTTGCTGGGGATCATACCAGTATGGTCCGTTTAATTTTTCAAGGCCATTTGGGTGGACAAATAGGCGAAGCAGTAAGAATGGGGCATTTTAAAACAAAATCTATTTGCTATAGCTTGCGGTTTCATTGGTGGGCCCGGGTCCGAGTGTGCTGTGGGTCAAAAATCGATCGTGGCATCCCAGGAGGGATGAGGATCATCCCAGTATGGTATGTATAATTTTTTTTGGCCATTTGGGTGGACAAACAGGCGAAACGGTGTGAACGGGGCATTTTCGAGCCAAATCTGTATTTTATAGTCCACAGTTTTGGGGGTGGGCTAAGGGTTCCAGCATGCTGTGGGCCAAAAATCTATGGGGGCATGCCAGGGAGCTTGGGGATCATCTCAGTATGGTCCGTTTAATTTTTTGTGGCCATTTCGGTGGACAAATCGTCAAAACAGTGCGAATAGGCAATTTTCGGCTAAATCTATATGCTATTGACTAAGGTTTTGGGGGTGGGCCCAGGGTTTGGGTGTGCTCTGGGCTAAAAATTAACCGGCGATTGCCAGGGAGGCTTGGGATCATTCCAGTAAGGTCCGTTTAATCTTTCGTGGCTATTTGGGTGGACAAACAGGTGAAACGGTGAGAACAGGGTATTTTTGGGCCAAATCTGCATATTATAGCCCACGATTTCAGGGGTGGAACCAGGTTCCGGGTGTGCTATAGGCTGAAAATCGACCGAGGCATGCCAGGGAGGCTGGGTATCATCACAGTATGGTCCGTTTAATTTTTATGGCCATTTGGGTGGACAAAGAGGCAAAACTAGGTGAACGGGCCATTTTCGGGCCAAATCTATGTGCTATAGCCCGTGGTTTTGGGGGTGGGATCGGGTGTGTTGTGGGCCAAAAATTGACCGGGGCGTGCCAAGGAGGCTGGGAATCATCCCAGTATGGTTAATTTAATTTTTTGTAGCTATTTGGATGGATAAACAGGCGAAATGGTGTGAACGGAGCATTTTCAGGCTAAATTCGTGTGCTATAGCCCACGATTTCGGGGGTGGGCTCGGGATCCGGGCGTGATATGGGCTTATCATCGACCAGGGTATACTAGGGAGGTTAGAGATCATCCCAGTGTGTTCTTTTTAATTTTTTGAGGCTATTTGGGTGGATAAACAGGCAAAACAGTGCGAACGGGGCATTTTTCTGTGTGTTATAGCCCATGGTTATGGGGGTAGGCCTGGGGTCCAGGCGTGCTATGGGCCGAAAATTGACTAGGGCATACTAGGGAAGCTGGGGATCATCCCAGTGTGGTAGTTTTACTATTTTTTGGCCATTTAGGTGGACAAACAGGAGAAACGGTATGAATGGGGCATTTTTTAGCCAAATCTGCATGCTACAGTCTACAATTTTAGGGGTGGGACCGGGCTCCAGGTTTACGGTGGGCTGAAATTGATAGAGGTATGCTAGGGAGGTTGGGGATCATTCCAGTGTAGTTCGTTTAATTTTTTGTGGCCATTTGGGTGGACAAATAGGTGAAACAGTGCGAATACGCCATTTTCGAGCCAAATCAGTGTGCTATAGCCCACGGTTACGAAGGTGGGCCCAAGATTTAGGCTTGTAGTGGGCCAAAAATTGATCGGGGCATGCCAAGGAGGCTGGGGATCATCCCAGTATGGTCCATTTTATTTTTCTTGGCCATTTGGGAGGACAAACAAGCGAAACGATGAAAACGGGGCATTTTCGGGCAAAATCTTTGTGCTATAGCCCATGATTTTGGGGATGGGCTTAGGGACCGGGCGTGTTGTTGGTCAAAAAATTATCGGGGCATTCCAGGGAGGTTGGATCATCCCTGTGTGGTCCGTTTAATTTTTGGTGGCTATTTAGGTGGACAAATAGGTGAAACGGTACGAATGGGGTATTTTTGAGCCAAATATGTGTTCTATAGCCTACAATTTCTGGGGTGGGACCGAGGTTCGGGTATGCTGTGGGCCAAAATTGATTGGGGAATGCAAGGGAATCTGGAGATAATTCCAGCATGGTCCATTTAATTTTTCGGGGCTATTTGGCTGGACAAACAGGTGAAACAGTGTGAATGGTTCATTTTTTGGGCCAAATCTATGTGCTATAGCCCATGATTTTGGGGTTGGGCCTAGGGTCCGGGTGTGCTGTGGGCCATAAATAGACTGAGGCATGCCAGGTAGGCTGAAGATCATCCCAATATGGTCCCTTTAAATTTTATCACCATTTGGGAGGACAAACAGGCGAAACGATAAACGGGCCATTTTTGGGCTAAATTTATGTGCTATAGCCCACGGTTTTGGGGGTTGGCCCAACGTTCGGGCATTCTGTGGGCTAAAAATTGTCTGGGGCATGCCAGGGAGGCTGGGGATCATTCCAGTATGGTTCGTTTAATTTTTTTAGGCCATTTGGGTGGACAAACAGGCGAAATAGTGCGAATGGGGCATTTTCAAACAAAATTTGTGTGCTATAGCTCATGGTTTCATTGGTGGGCTTGGGTTCGAGTGTGCTGTGGGTTTAAAATTGACCGTGGCATCCCAAGAAGGCTGGGGATCATCCCAGTGTGGTACGTATAATTTTTCGTGGCCATTTGGGTGGACAAACAGGCAAAACGGTGTGAATGGGGCAATTTCGAGCAAAATCTGTATGCTATAGCCCAGGGTTTCGGGGGCGGGCTAAGGGTTCGGGCGTGCTGTAGGCCAAAAATCTATGGGGGCATGCCAGGCAGGCTGGGGATCATCTCAGTATGGTCCGTTTAATTTTACGTGGCCATTTGGGTTGACAAACAGTCAAAACGGTGTGAATAGGGCATTTTTGGGATAAATCTGTGTGCTATAGCCTAAGGTTTTGGGGGTGGGCCTGGGGTTCGGGTGTTCTGTGGGCGAAAAATTAGCCGACGCTTGCCAGGGAGGCTGGGGATCATCCCAGTAAGGTCTATTTAATCTTTTATGGCTATTTGGGTGGACAAACAGGTGAAACAATGACAACAACATATTTTTGGGCCAAATCTGTGTACTATAGCCCATAGTTTCAGGGGTGGGACCAGGGTCCAGGCGTGCTGTAGGCTGAAAATCGATCGAGGCATGCCAGGGAGGCTGAAAATCATTGCACTATGGTCTGTTTAATTTTTTATGGCCATTTGGGTGGACAAACAGGCGAAACTATGTGAACAGGGCATTTTCGAGCCAAATCTATGTGCTATAGCCTGTGGTTTTGTGGGTATGATCGAGTGTTTTGTGGGACAAAAATCAATCGAGGCATGCTAGAGAGGCTGGGAATCATCCCAGTGTGGTCCATTTAATTTTTCATGGCTACTTGGATGGATAAACAGGTGAAACGGTGTGAACGGAGCATTTTTAGGCTAAATTCGTGTGCTATAGCCTAGAGTTTCGGGGTTGGGCCCGGGGTTCGGGTGTGCTATGGGCTAATGATCGACCAGGGCATACTACGGAGGCTAGAGATCATTCCAGTGTATTTTATTTAATTTTTTGCTGCTATTTGGGTGGATAAACAAGCAAAACAGTACAAATGGGGCATTTTCGAGCCAAATTTGTGTGTTATAGCCCATGGTTTTGGGGGTAGGCCTGGGGTTTGGGCGTGCTATGGGCCAAAAATTGACTAGGGCAAACTAGGGAAGCTGGGGATCATCCCAGTGTGGTCCGTTTAATATTTTGTGGTCATTTAGGTGGACAAACAGGAGAAACGGTGCAAACGGGGCACTTTTTAGCCAAATCTGCGTGCTACAGCCTACGATTTTAGGGGTGGGATAGGGATCTGGGTGTGCAGTGGGATGAAATTAACCTAGGCATGCCAGGGAGGCTGGGGATCATTCCAGTGTAGTTCGTTTAATTTTTTGTGGCTATTTGGGTGGACAAACAGGCAAACTAGTGCGAACAGGCCATTTTCGGGCCAAATCTGTGTGCCATAGCCCACGATTTTGGGGGTGGTCCCGGGGTTCGGGCATTCTGTGGGCCAAAAATTGACCGAGGCATACCAGGGAGGCTGGAGATCATCCCAGTATTTTCCATTTAATTTTTCATTGCTATTTGGTTGACAAACAGGTGAAACGGTGCGAATGGGGTATTTTCAGGCCAAATCTGTGTGCTATAGGCCACAGTTTTAGGGGGCCCAAGGTCCGCACGTGCTGTGGGCGAAAAATCTATGGAGGCATACTAGGGAGGCTGAGGATCGTCCTAGTGTAGTCCGTTTAATTTTTTGTGGCCATTTGGGTGGACAAACAGGCAAAACGATGCAAATGGGGCATTTTCGAACTAAATCTGTGTGCTATAGCCTGCGGTTTCATGGGTGAGCCTGGGGTCTGGGTGTGTTGTGGTCCAAAAATTGACTGGGGCATCCCACGGAGGCTGGGGATCATCCCTGTGTGGTACATTTAATTTTTTGTGGCCATTTGCATAGACAAACAGGCAAAATAGTGCAAACGGGGAATTTTTAAGCCAAATCTGTGAGCTATAGCCTACAGTTTTAGGGTTAGGCCCGGGGTCCGTGCGTGCTGTTGGCCAAATATTAACCGGGGTGTACCAGCGACACAGAGAATCATCCCAGTATGGTCTGTTTTATTTTTCGTTGCCATTTGGGTCCACAAAGAAGCAAAATGGTCTGAACGGGTAATTTCTTGATCAAATCTGTGTGCTATAGCCCGCGGTTTTGGGGGTGGGCCTGGGGTCCGGGTGTGAAGTAGGCAGAAAATCAATCGGGGTATGCGAGGGAGGCTGAGACTCATCCCAGTATGGTTCGTTTAATTTTTTATGGCTATTTAGGTGGACAAACAGGTGAAACAGTGCGAACGGGGCATTTTCGAGCCAAATCCATGTGCTATAGCCCATGGTTTTAGGGGTGGGCCCGGGGTCCGGGAGTGCTGTAGTCCAAAAATTGACCGGGGCATGCCAGGGAGGCTGGGGAATATCCTATTATGTATTATTTAATTTTTTGTATCTATTTGGATTGAAAAACATGCGAAACGGTACAAACGGGACATTTTCAAGCCTAATCTGTGTGCTATAGCTGACTCTTTTGGGGTTGGGCTTGGGGTTCGGGCGTACTGTGGGCCTAAAATTGATCGGGGCATGCAAGGAGGCTGGGGATCCTCCCAATGTGGTCCGTTTAATTTTTAATGGCCATTTTGGTGGACAAACAGATGAAATAGTTCTAACGGGGTATTTTTATGCAAAATCTGTGTGCTATAGCCTAAGGTTTCGGGGGTGGGCCTGGGGTCCGGGCGTGCTGTGGGCCAAAATTCAGGTGGGCATGCCAGGGAGGATGGGGATCATCCCAGTGTGGTCCATTTAATTTTTTGAGGTCATTTGGTTGGACAAACAGGCGAAACAGTGTAGAAAAGGCATTTTAGGACTAAATCTGTGTGCTATAGCCCACGGTTTTGGGGGTGGGCCCAGGGTCCAGGCGTGATGTGGTCAAAAAATCAACCGAGGCGTACCAGGGAGGCTGGGGATCATCCTAGTATGGTTCGTTTAATTCTTCATGGTTATTTGGGTGGACAAATAGGCGAAACGGTGTGAACAGGGCATTTTCGAGCCAAATCTGTGTGTTATAGCCAATGATTTTGGGGGTGGGCCCGAGGTCAGGCGCTTTGAAGGCTGAAAATCGATCGGGGCATGCCTGAGAGGTTGTGGATCATCCTAGTATGGTCTGTTTAATTTTTCATGGCTATTTGGGTGGATAAAAAGGCGAAATGGTGTGAACGGGGCATTTTCTGGCCAAATCTGTGTGCTATAGCCCACGATTTCAAGGGTGGGCCTAGGGTCCGGTCGTGCTGTGGGCTAAAAATCGACTGGCGCGTGCCAGGGAGGTTGGGGATCATCTCAGTATGGTCCGTTTAATTTTTTGTGCCCATTTGGTTGGACAAATAGGTGAAATTGTGCGAACAGGGCATTTTCAGGCATAATCTGTGTGCTATATAGCCCATGGTTTCAAGGATGGGCCTAGGGTCCGAGCGTTCTGTGGTCCAAAATTGACCGGTGTATGCCAGGGAGGCTGGGGATCCTCCCAGTATGGTCCATTTAATTTTTAATGGCCATTTGGGTGTACTATAGCCCATGGTTTCGGGGGTGGGCCCGGGGTTCGGACGTTCTGTGGGTAAAAACTCACTCGAGGTGTGACAGGGAGGCTTGGGATCATTACAGTATGGTCCATTTAATTTTTTATGGCAATTTGGGAGGATAAACAGGCAAAACAATCTGAACGAGGCATTTTTAGGCTAACTTTCTGTGCTATAGCCCACGATTTTGGGGGTGAGCTCGGGGTCCGGGCATGCTGTGGCCGAAAAATCGATCGGGGCGTGCCATGGAGGCTGAGAACCATCCCAGTTTGGTCTATTTAATTTTTTATGGTCATTTGGGTGGACAAATAGGCAAAACAGTACAAATGGGGAATTTTCAAACCAAATCTGTGTGCTATAGCCCGCGGTTTCGTGGGTGAGCCCGAGGTTTGGGCGTGTTGTGGGCTAAAAATTGACTGGGGCATCGCAGGGAGGCTGGGGATCATCTTAGTGTGGTACGTTTGATTTTTTCGTGGCCATTTGGGAGGACAAACTGGCGAAATAGTGAGAAAGGGAAATTTTTTGGCCTAATTTGTATGCTATAGCCTACGATTTTGGGGGTGGGCCCGGGGTCCATGCATGATGTGGGACAAAAATCAACCGCGATATGCCATAACATAGAGGATCGTTCGATTATGGTCCAATTAATTTTTTGTGACTATTTGGGTTGACAAAAAGCAAAACGGTGCGAACGGGGAATTTTCAGGCCAAATCTGAGTGCTATAGCCTGCGGTTTTGGAGGTAGGCCCGGTGTCCAAGCGTGAAGTGGGCCAAAAATTTATTGGGGCATGCCAAGAAGACTGGGTATTATCCCAGTATGATCTGTTTAATTTTTCATGGCCATTTGGGTGGAGAAACAGGCAAAATGAAGTGAACGGGGCATTTTTGGGCCATATCTGTGTGCTATAGCCCACAATTTTAGGGGTGGGCCTGGGGTACGGGCATGCTATGGGTCAAAAATTAATCGAGGCATGCCAGGGTGGCTAGGGATCATCCTAATGTGGATCATTTCATTTTTCGTGTCCATTTGGGTGGACAAACAGGCGAAATGGTGTGAATGAGGCATTTTCAAGCCAAATCTGTGTGTTATGGACAAAAAATCGACCGGGTCATGCCATGGAGGTTGGGGATCATCCCAGTGTAGTCCGTTTAATTTTTTGTGGCCGTTTGGGTGGACAAACAGGCAAAATGATTCCAATAGGGCATTTTGGGTAAAATCTGTGTGCTATAGCCTACAATTTTGAGGGTGGGCTAGGGATTCGGGCGTCCCGTGTGCCAAAAATTGGTCGGAGCATACCAGGGAAGCTAGGGATCATCCTAGTATGGTACGTTTAATTTTTTGTGGCCATTTGGGTGGAGAACTAGGCAAAACAGTGTAAATGAGGCATTTTAGAGCCGAATCTATGTGCTAAGCCCATAGTTTCGAGGGCGGTCCCAAGGTCTGGGCATGCTGTGGGCCAAAAATCGACCAAGGTGTGCCAGGGAGGCTGGGGATCATCCCAGTTTGGTCCATTTAATTCTTTATGTCCATTTAGGTGGACAAACAGGTGAAACAGTGTGAATGGGGCATTTTCAGGCCAAATCTGGGTGCTGTAGTCTGCGGTTTTGGGGGTGGGTCTAGGGTCCGGGTGTGTTGTAGGTCAAAAATATACCAGGGTATGCCAGGGAGGCTGGGAATTATCCCAGTGTGGTCCGTTTAATTTTTCGTGGCTATTTGGGTGGGCAAACAGGCAAAACAGTGCGAACGGGGTATTTTTAGGCTAAATCTATGTGCTATAACCCACGGTTTTAGGGGTGGGCCCAGGGTCTGGGCGTACTGTGGTCCAAAAATCAATTGGAGCATTCTATGGAGGTTGGGGATCATCCCAGCATGGTCCTTTTAATTTTTTATGGCCATTTGGCTGGATAAACTGGCAAAATGGTGCAAACGGAGCATTTTTGGGCCAAATCAGTGTGCTATAGCCCACAGTTTTGGGTGTTGGCCTTGGGTTCAAGTGTGTTGTGGTCCTAAAATAGATTGGGGCGTGCCAAAGAGGCTGGGGATCATCCCAATATGGTCCATTTAATTTTTTGTGGCCATTTGGGTTTAGAAACAGGCGAAACAGTTCAAACAAGGCATTTTTGCACCAAATCTATGTGCTATAGGCCACGATTTTAGGGGTGGGCCCGTGGTTCAAGCGTTCTGTTATGCAAAAATTGACCAGAGCATGACAAGGAGGCTGAGGATCATCCCAGTATGGTCTATTTAATTTTTTGTTGCCATTTGGGTGGACAAACAGGCGAAACAGTGCGAATGGGGAATTTTCAGGCTAAATCTGTGTGCTATAGCCCAGATTTCGGGGGTGGGCTCGGGGTTCGTGCATGATACAGGACAAAAATTGACCGAGGCATGCCAAGGAGGTTGGGTATTATCCCAGTGTGGTCCGTTTAATTTTTCGTGGCCATTTGGGTGGACAAACAGGCAAAACGATTTGAACGGGTCATTTTTAGGCCAAATTTGTGTGCTATAGACTACGATTTTAGGGGTGGGACTAGGGTTCGGGCGTGCTGTGGGTCAAAAATGAACTGCGTCATGCCAGGTCGGGTGGGGATCATCCTAGCGTGTTCTGTTTAATTTTTCATGGCCATATGGGAGGACAAACAGGCGAAACAGTACGAAGAGGGCATTTTTGGGCCAAATCTGTGTGCTATACCCCATGGTTTTGGGGGTAGGCCCGAGATCCAAGAATTTTGAAGGCCAAAAATTGATCAAGGCATGCCAGGGAGGCTGTGGCATTTTCGGGTCAAATCTGTATGCTATTGCCCACAGTTTTGGGAGTGGGCCCAGCGTTCGGGCGTGCTGTGGGCCAAAAATTGACATTGGCATGCCAGGGCAGCTGGGGATCGTCCTAGAGTGTCTATTTAATGTTTTTTCACCATATGGGAGGAAAAACACGCAAAACAGTACGAATGGGGTATTTTTGATCTAAATCTTTATGTTATAGCCCATAATTTTAGGGGTGGGCTCGAGATCCAAGCATATTGTGGGTTGAAAATTGACCGAGGCATGATAGAGAGGTTGGGGATCATCCCAGTATGGTCTATTAAATTTTTTGTGGCCGTTTGGGTGGACAAACAGGTGAAACAATGCAAACGGGGCATTTTTGGGCCAAATCTGTGTGCTATAACCTATAATTTTGGGGATGGGCTTGGGGACCGGGCGTGCAGTTGGTCGAAAATCAGTCGAGGCATGCCGGGGAGGCTGGGGATCCTCCCTGTATGGTCCATTTAATTTTTTGTGGCCATTTGGGTGGAAAAACAGGCAAAACGGTGCGAACATGTCATTTTCGGGCCAAATCTGTGTGGTATAGGCTATGGTTTTGGGGGATGGGCCCAAGTTCTGGGCATGTTGTGGGCATGCCAGGGAGGCTGGGTATCGCCCCAGTATGGTCCATTTAATTTTTTGTGGCTATTTGGGTGGACAAACAGGCGAAATAATGCGAACGAAGATTTTTTCGGCTAAATCTGTGTGCTATAGCCCATGGTTTTGGGGGTGGACCTAGGGTTTGGGCATGCTGTGGGCCAAAAATTGACCGAGGTATGCCAGGGAGGCTGGGGATCATCCTAGTTTAATCCGTTTAAGTTTTTGTCGCTATTTGGGTGGACAAACAGGTGAAATGATAGGAATGAGGCATTTTCGAGCCAAATCTGTGTGCTATAGCATACGGTTTTGGAGGTGGGCTCGGGGTGCGAGCGTGATGTAGTTCAAAAATTGATCGATCTATGACAGGGAGTTTGGGGATCATCCCAGTGTGGTCCATCTAATTTTTTGGTGCCATTTGGGTGGACAAACAGGAGAAACGTTGGGAACGGGGCATTTTTGGGCCAAATCTGTGTGCTATAGCCCACGATTTTAGGGATTGGCCTGGGGTCCGGGAGTGTTATGGGCCAAAAATCGATTGAGGCATGCCAGGAAGGCTAGAGATCGACCCAGTGTAGTCCGTTCAATTTTTTGTCGCCATTTGGGTGGACAAACAGGTGAAACGGTGCGAACGGGGCATTTTCGAGCCAAATCTGATTGCTATAGGCCGCGGTTTTGGGGGTAAGGCCGGTGTCCAAGCGTGAAGTGGGCCAAAAATTGACAAGGGCATTCTAGGAAGGCTGGGGATCATCTCAGTGTTGTCCGTTTAATTTTACATGGCCATTTGAGTGGACAAACAGGAGAAACGAAGCAAACGGGGTATTTTTGTGCCAAATCTGTGTGCTATAGCCCACGATTTTTGGGGTGGGCACAGGGTTCGGGCGTTCTAT
>NW_025847771.1:51587-57760 GCF_002878395.1 Capsicum annuum | reverse complement strand
GTTTATTTAATTTTTTGTGGCTATTTAGGTGGACAAACAGGTGAAACAGTATGAACGGGGCATTTTTGGGCAAAATCCGTATGCTATAGCCCACGGTTTTAGGGGTGGGCCTGGGGTCCGGGAGTGTTGTGGTCTGAAAATTGACCGGGGCATGCCAGGGAGGCTGGGGAATATCCTATTATGGATTATTTAATTTTTTGTATCCATTTGGGTTGACAAACATGCAAAACGGTGCAAACGGGATATTTTCAAGCCAAATCTGTGTGCTATACCCGACGATTTCGGGGGTGGGCTTGGGGTTCGGGCATACTATAGGCTAAAAATTAACTGGGGCATGCCAGGGAGGCTGGGGATCCTCCCAATGTGGTTAGTTTAATTTTTCATTTCCATTTTGGTGGACAAACAGACGAAATGGTTCCAACAAGGTATTTTTGGGCAAAATCTGTGGGCAATAGCCTACGGTTTTGGGGGTGGGCCTGGGGTTCGGGCGTTCTGTGGGCTAAAAATTAGGTGGGGCATGCCAAGGAGGCTTGGGATCATCCCAGTATGGTCCGTTTAATTTTTTGTGGTTATTTGATTGGACAAACAAGCAAAACGTTGTATACAAGGCATTTTAGGGCCTAATCTATGTGCTGTAGCCCATGGTTTTAGGGGTGGGCCCAGGGTCCAGGCATGCTGTGGGCAAAAAATCAGTTGGAGTGTGCCAGGGTGGCTGGGGATCATCCCAGTATGGTCCGTTAAATTCTTCATGGCTATTTGGGTGGACAAATAGGCGAAACAGTGCGAACGGGGCATTTTCGAGCCAAATTTGTGTATTATAGCCCACGATTTTGGAAATGGGCCTGAATTCCGGGTGTGCTGTGGGTTGAAAATCGATTGGGGCATGCTAGGGAGGCTGGGAATCATCACAGTATGGTTTGTTTAATTTTTCATGGCCATTTGGCTAGACAAACAGGTGAAACGGTGCGAATGGAGCATTTTCAGGCTAAATCTGTTTGCTATAGCCCATGGATTCGAAGGTGGACCCGGGCTCTGAGCGCTTTGTGGACTGAAAATCGATCGGGGCATGCCTGGGAGGCTATGGCTCATCTTAGTATGGTCTGTTTAATTTTTCTTGGCCATTTTGGTGGATAAAAATGCAAAATGGTGCAAACGGGGCATTTTAGGGCCAAATCTGTTTGCTATATAGCCCACGATTTCAGGGGTGGGCCTAGGGTCCGACCGTGCTGTAGGTCAAAAATCGACTGGTGTGTGCCAGAGAGGTTGGGGATCATTTCAGTATAGTCCATTTAATTTTTTGTGGCCATTTGGTTGGACAAACAGGTGAAATTATGCGAACAGGGCATTTTCGAGCAAAATCTGCCTGCTATAACCCATGGTTTCAAGGGTGGGCCCAGGGTCAGAGCGTGCTATGGAACAAAACTGACCGGTGTATGCTAGGGAGGCTGGGGATCCTCCCGGTATGGTCCATTTAATTTTTCATGGCCATTTGGGAGGATAAACAGGCAAAACAGTACGAACAGGGCATTTTCAGGCCAAATCTGTGTACTATAGCCCATGGTTTCGGGGTGGGCCCGGGGTTTGGACGTTCTGTGGGCAAAAAATCGCTCGAGGCATGCCAAGGAGGCTTGGGATCATCATAGTATGTTCCGTTTAATTTTTATGGCAATTTGGGAGGATAAACAGGCAAAACGATGGGAACGAGGCATTTTCAGGCTAATTTTGTGTGCTATAGCCCACGCTTTTTGAGGTGAGCCCGGGGTCCAGGCGTGCTGTGGCCCAAAAATCAACTGGGGCATGTCAGGGAGGCTGAGGATTGTCCCAGTTTGGTCTATTTAATTTTTTGTGGTCATTTCGGTCGACAAATAGGCAAAACAGTGCAAATAGGGCATTTTCAAACCAAATCTGTGTGCTATATCCCACGATTTCGTGGGTGAGCCCGGGGTTCGAACGTGTTGTGGGCTGAAAATTGACTGGGGTATCCCAGGGAGGCTGGGGATCATCTCAGTATGGTACGTTTAATTTTTTGTGGCCATTTGGGAGGACAAACTGGCCAAATAGTGCGAACGGGGAATTTTTGGGCCAAATCTTTGTGCTATAGCCTACAGTTTTGGGGGTGGGCCCGGGGTGCGTGCATGTTGTGGAACAAAAATTAACCGCGACATTCCATGACATAGAGGATTATACCAGTGTGGTCCATCTAATTTTTTGGTGCCATTTGGGTGGACAAACAAGTGAAACGTTGGGAACGGGGCATTTTTTGGCCAAATCTGTGTGCTGTAGCCCACGATTTTAGGGGTTGGCCCGGGTTTCGGGTGTGTTATGGGCCGAAAATCGATCGAGGCATGCCATGAAGGCTATAGATCGACCCAGTATGGTCCGTTTAATTTTTTATTGCCAGTTGGGTGGACAAACAGGTGAAACAGTGCGAACGGGGCATTTTCGGGCCAAATCTGAGTGGTATAGGCCACGGTTTCGGGGGTAAGATCGGTGTCCAAGCGTGAAGTGGGCCAAAAATTGACCGGGGAATGCTAGGAAGGCTGAGTATCATCTCAGTGTGATCCGTTTAATTCTACGTGGACATTTGAGTGGACAAACAAGAGAAACAAAGCAAACGGTGCATTTTTTGGGCCAAATCTGTGTGCTATAGCCCACGATTTTAGGGGTGGGCCCAAGGTCCGGGCGTTCTGTGGGCCAAAAATTTACTAAGGTATGCCAAGGAGGCTGGGGATCATCCCAATATGGATCATTTGATGTTTTGTGTCCATTTGGGTGGACAAATAGGCAAAACAGTGCAAACGGGGCATTTTTTGGCCAAATCTGCATGTGACAACCTACGATTTTAGGGGTGGGACCGAGCCTCGGGTGTAAAGTGGACCGAAATTGATCAAGGCATGCCAGGGAGGCTGGGGATCATTCTAGTGTAGTCTGTTTAATTTTTTGTGGTCATTTGGGTGGAGAAACAGACAAAACAGTACGAACAGGCCATTTTATGGCCAAATTTGGTGCTATAGCCCACGATTATTGGGGTGGACCTAGGGTCCAGGCATGCTGTGGGCCAAAAATTGACCGAGGCATACCAGGGAGGCTGGAGATCATCCTAGTATGTTTCGTTTAATTTTTCATTACTTTTTGGGTGACAAACAGGTCAAATGGTGCGAATGGGGTATTTTCGGACCAAATCTGTGTGCTATAGCCCACAGTTTTGGGGGGCTCGGTGTCCGGGCATGCTGTGGGCTAAAAATCTATGGAGGCATGCTAAGGAGGCTGGGGATCATCACAGTGTGGTCCATTTAATTCTACATGGCCATTTGGGTGGACAAACAGGTGAAACGGTGCGAATGGAGCATTTTCAGGATAAATCTGGGTGCTATAGTCTGCAGTTTTGGGGGTGGGCCTAGGTCCGGGCGTGTTGTAGGTCAAAAATCGACCAGGGCATGCCAAGGAGGCTGGGAATCATCCAGTGTGGTCTGTTTAAATTTTTTGTGGCTATTTGGGTAGGCAAACAGGCAAAACAGTGCAAAGGGGGTATTTTCAGGCTAAATCTGTGTGCTATAACCCACGGTTTTAGGGGTGGGCCCAGGCTATGGGCTTACTGTGGGCCGACAATTGACTGGGGTAAGCTAGGGAAGCTGAGGATCATCCCAGTATGGTCTATTTAATTTTGTATGGCCATTTGGGTGGATAAACTAGCAAAACGATGCGAACGGGGCATTTTTGGGCCAAATCAGTGTTCTATAGCCCAGAGTTTTGGGTGTGGGCCTTGGTTTCAAGTGTGTTGTGGTCCTAAAATAGATCGGAGCATGCCAAGGAGGTTGGGGATCATTCTAATATGGTCCGTGTAATTTTTAGTGGCCATTTGGGTGTAGAAACGGGTGAAATAGTTCAAACGAGGCATTTTTGGGCCAAATCTGTGTGCTATATGCCGTGGTTTAGGGGTTGGGCTCGTAGTTTTGGCGTTCTGTGGACCAAAAATTGACCAGAGCGTGACAGGGAGGCTGACGATCATCTCAGTATGGTCTGTTTAATTTTTTGTTGTGATTTGGGTGGATAAACAGGTGAAACGGTGTGAACGGGGCATTTTCAGGTAAAATTTGTGTGCTATACCCCACAGTTTTGGGGGTGGGCCCAGGGTTCGTGCGTGCTACGGTCCAAAAATTAACTGGGCATGCCAGGGAGGCTGAGGATTCCCAGTGTGGTCCATTTAATTTTTCGTGGTTATTTGGGCGGACAAACAGGCGAAACGATGTGAACGAGGCATTTTCCAGCTAAATCTGTGTGCTATAGCCCACGGTTTTGGGGGTCATCACAGGGTTCGGGCACACTGTGGGTCAAAAATTAATTGAGGTGTGATAGAGAGGCTGGGGATCATCCTAGTGTAATCCGTTTAATTTTTTGTTAGTATTTGGGTGGACAAATAGGCAAAACGATGGTAACGAGGCATTTTCGGGCTAAATTTGTGTGCTATAGCATACGGTTTTGAGGGTAGGCTCGGGGTGCAAGCATGCTGTAGGTCAAAAATTGATCGAGGTGTACCAGGGAGGTTGGGGATCATCCTAGTGTGGTCCATTTAATATTTTGATGCAATTTAGGTGGATAAACAGGCAGAACGGGGCATTTTTGGGTCAAATCTGTGTGCTATAGTCCACAATTTTAGGGGTTGGCCTGGGGTCCGGGAGTGCTATAGGCCAAAAATCGATTGAGGCATGCCAGGAAGGTTAAAGATCAACTCAGTGTGGTCCATTTAATTTTTCATCACCAATTGGGTGGACAAACAAGCAAAACGGTGCAAACGGGGAATTTTCAAACCAAATCTGAGCGCTACAGCCCGCGGTTTCGGGGGTAAGCCCGGTGTCCAAGCATGAAGTGGGCCAAAAATCGACCGGGGCATGCCAGGAAGCCTGGGGATCATCCCAGTGTGATCTGTTTAATTTTACTTGGCCATTTGGGTGGACAAACAGGAGAAACCAAGCAAATGGGGCATTTTTGGGCCAAATCTGTGTGCTATAGCCCAAGATTTTAGGGGTGGGCCCAAGGTCTGGGCATGCTGTGGGCGAAAAATTTACTGGGTCATGCCAGGGAAGCTGGGGATCATCCCAATATGGATCATTTAATTTTTTGTATCCATTTGGGTGGACAAACAGGCAAAATGGTCTGAACGGTGTATTTTTTGGCCAAATCTGCATGCGACACAGCCTATGATTTTAGGGGTGGGATCGGGCTCCGGGTGTGCAGTGGGCGAAAATTGATCGAGGCATGCTAGGGAGCTTGGGGATCATTCTAGTGTAGTCCGTTTAATTTTTTGTGGCCATTTAGGTGGACAAACTGGCGAAACAGTTTGAACAGGCCATTTTCGGGCCAAATCTGTGTGCTATAGCCCATGATTTTGGGGGTAGACCCAGGGTCCGGGCATGCTGTTGGCCAAAAATTGACCGAGTCATACCAGGAAGGCTGGAGATCATCCTAGTATGTTCCGTTTAATTTTTCATCGCTTTTTGGGTGACAAACAGGTCAAACAAAGCGAATGGGGTACTTTTGGGCCAAATCTGTGTGCTATAGCCTACAGTTTTGGGGGGCCCGGGGTTTGGGCGTGCTGTGGGCAAAAAATCTATGGAGGCATGCCTGGGAGGATGGGGATCATCTCAGTGTAGTCCGTTTAATTTTTTGTGGCTATTTGGGTGGACAAACAGGCGAAACGGTGTGAATGGGGCATTTTCGAACCATATCTTTGTGCTATAGCCCATGGTTTCATGGGTGAGCCCGGGGTCTGGGCATGTTGTGGTCCAAAAATTGACTGAGGCATCCCAGGGAGCCTGGGGATCATCCATGTATGGTACATTTAATTATTTGTTGCCATTTTGGTAGACAAACAGGTGAAATAATGCAAACGGGGAATTTTTAGACCAAATATATGAGTTATAGCATACTATTTTAGGGAAAAGATCGAGGTTCGTGTGTACTGTGGGGCAAAAATCAATCGAGGCGTACCAGCGACGCATAGAATCATCCCAGTATGGTCTGTTTTAATTTTCGTTGCCATTTGGGTGGACAAAAAAGCAAAATGGTTTGAACGGGGAATTTTTGGATCAAATCTGTGTGCTATAGCCTGCGGTTTTGGGGGTGGGCGTGGGGTCCGGGTGTGAAGTAGGTAGAAAATCAATCGGGGTGTGCGA
>NW_025847771.1:28146-48587 GCF_002878395.1 Capsicum annuum | reverse complement strand
GTTTATTTAATTTTTTGTGGCTATTTAGGTGGACAAACAGGTGAAACGGTGTGAATGGAGCATTTTTGGGCAAAATCTGTATGCTATAGCCCACGGTTTTAGGGGTGGGCCTGGGGTCCGGGAGTGCTGTGGTTCAAAAATTGACCAGGGTATGCCAGGGAGGCTGGGGAATATCCTATTATGGATTATTTAATTTTTTGTATCCATTTGGGTTGACAAACATGCAAAACGGTGCAAACGGGATATTTTCAAGCCAATCTGTGTGCTATAGCCGACGATTTCGGGGGTGGGCTTGGGGTTCGGGCGTACTGTGGGCTAAAAATTAACTGGGGCATGCCAGGAAGGCTGGGGATCCTCCCAATGTGGTTAGTTTAATTTTTTATGGCCATTTTGGTAGATAAACAAACGAAATGGTTCCAACAGGGTATTTTTGGGCAAAATCTGTGAGCAATAGCCTATGGTTTCGGGGGTGGGCCTGGAGTTCGGGCGTGCTGTGGGCCAAAAATTAGGTGGGGCATGCCAAGGAGGCTTGGGATCATCCCAGTATGGTCCGTTTAATTTTTTGTGGTCATTTGGTTGGACAAACAAGCAAAACGGTGTAAACAAGGCATTTTAGGGCCAAATCTATGTGCTGTAGCACATGGTTTTAGGGGTGGGCCCAGTGTGTAGGTATGCTGTGGGCAAAAAATCAACTGGAGCATGCCAGGGAGGCTGGGGATCATCCCAGTATGGTCCGTTAAATTCTTCATGGCTATTTGGGTGGACAAACAGGCGAAACAGTGCGAACGAGGCATTTTCGAGCCAAATCTGTGTGTTATAGCCCACGATTTTGGGAGTGGACCTGAATTCTGGGTGTGCTGTGGGTCGAAAATTGACTGAGGCATGATAGGGAGGCTGGGAATCATCACAGTATGGTTTGTTTAATTTTTCGTGTCCAATTGGGTAGAAAAACAGGCGAAACGGTGCGAATGGGGCATTTTCGAGCTAAATCTGTTTTCTATAGCCCATGGATTCGAAGGTGGACCCGGGCTCTGAGTGCTTTGTGGGCTGAAAATCGATCGGGGCATGCCTAGGAGGATGTGTCTCATCTTAGTATGGTCTTTTTAATTTTTCTTGGCCATTTTGGTGGATAAAAATGCAAAACGGTGCAAACGGGGCATTTTAGGGCCAAATCTGTTTGCTATATAGCCCACGATTTCAGGTGTGGGCCTAGGGTCCGGCCGTGCTGTGGGTCAAAAATCGATTGCCGTGTGACAGAGAGTTTGGGGATCTTCTCAGTATGGTCCATTTAATTTTTTGTGGCCATTTGGTTGGACAAACAGGTGAAATTATGCAAACAGGGCATTTTCGAGCAAAATCTGCCTGCTATAGCCCATGGTTTCAAGGGTGGGCCCAGGGTCCGAGCGTGCTGTGGGACAAAACTGACCGACGTATGCTAGGGAGGCTGGGGATCCTCCCGGTATGGTCCATTTAATTTTTTGTGGCCATTTGGGAGGATAAACAGGCAAAATAGTGCGAACAGGGCATTTTCAGGCCAAATCTGTGAACTATAGCCTATGGTTTCGGGGGTGGGCCCGGGGTTTGGACGTTCTGTAGGAAAAAAATTGCTCGAGGTGTGCCAAGGAGGCTTGGGATCATTGTAGTATGTTCTGTTTAATTTTTTATGGCAATTTGGGAGGATAAACAGGCAAAACGATGTGAACGGTGTATTTTCAGGCTAATTTTGTGTGCTATAGCCCACGCTTTTGGGGGTGAGCCCGGGGTCCGGGCGTGCTCTGGCCCAAAAATCAACTGGGGCATGCCAAGGAGGTGGAGGATCATCCCAGTTTGGTCCATTTAACTTTTTGTGGTATTTTGGGTAGACAAATAGGTAAAACGGTGCAAATAGGGCATTTTCGAACCAAATCTGTGTGCTATAGCCCACGGTTTCGTGGGTGAGCCCGGGGTTTGAATGTGTTGTGGGCTGAAAATTGACTGGGGCATCCCAGGAAGTTTGGGGATCATCTCAGTGTGGTAGGTTTAATTTTTTGTGGCCATTTGGGAGGACAAACTGGCCAAATAGTGCGAACGGGGAATTTTTGGGCCAAATCTTTGTGCTATAGCCTATGGTTTTTCGTGGATCATTTCATTTTTCGTGTCCATTTGGGTTGACAAACAGGCGAAACGGTGTGAACGAGGCATTTTCCAACCAAATCTATGTGCTGTGGGCCGAAAATCAACTGAGTCGTTCCATGGAGGTTGGGGATCATCCTAGTGTAGTTCTTTTAATTTTTTGTGGCCATTTGGGTGGACAAACGGGTGAAATGATTCCAATAGGACATTTTTGTGTAAAATCTGTGTGCTATAGCCTACGGTTTTGAGAGTGGGCCAGGGGTTTGGGCGTGTTGTGGGCCAAAAATTGGTCGGGGCATGCCAAGGAGGCTGGGGATCATCCTAGTATAGTACGTTTAATTTTTTTGTGACAATTTAGGTGGATAAATAGGAAAAACGGTGTAAATGAGGCATTTTCGAGCCAAATCTATGTGCTATAGCCCACAGTTTTGAGGGTAGGCCCAGGGTCTGGGCGTGCTATGGGCCAAAAATTGACCGGGGCGTGCCAGGGAGGCTGGGGATCATCCCAGTATGGTCCATTTAATTCTTCATGGCAATTTCGGTGGACAAACAGGTAAAACGGTGTGAACGGAGCATTTTCAGGCCAAATCTTGGTGCTATAGTCTACGGTTTTGAGGGTGGGCCTAGGGTCCAGGCGTGTTGTAGGTCAAAAATCAACCAGGGCATGCCAGGGAGGCTTTAATTTTCTGTGGCTATTTGGGTGGACAAACAGTCATAACAATGCGAATGAGGTATTTTCGGGCTAATTTTATGTGCTATAACCCACGGTTTTGGGGGTGGGCTCGGGGTCTGGTCATTCTGTGGGCCAAAAATCGACCGGGGCATGCTAGGGTGGTTAGGTATCATCCCAGAATAGTCCGTTTAATTTTTTATGGCCATTTGAGTGGACAAACAAGCAAAACAGTGCGAACGGGGCATTTTGAGGCCAAATTTGCGTGCTATAGCCCCCGGTTTTAGGGGTGTGCCTGGGCTCCGTGCATTCTATGGGCGAAAAATTGACTGAGGTAGGACAGGAAGGTTGGTAATCATCCCAGTATGGTCCGTTTAATTTTTCCTGGCTATATGGGTGGACAAACAAGCAAAACAGTGCGAACGGGTCATTTTTGGGCCAAATCTGTGTGCTATAGACTACGATTTTGGTGGTGGGCCCAGGGTTCAGGAATGCTGTGGGTCAAAAATCAACTGGGTCATGCCAGGTAGGCTGGGGATCATCCTTGTGTGTTCTGTTCAATTTTTCGTGGCCATATGGGAGGACAAACAGGCAAAACAGTACGAACAGGGCATTTTTGGGCCAAATCTGTGAGCTATAGTCCATAGTTTTTTGGGTGGGCCCGACATTTGAGTATGTTGTGGGACAAAAATTGACCGAGGCATGGCAGGGAGGCTTTGGTATTTTTGGGTCAAATCTGTATGCTATAGCCCACAGTTTCAGGGGTAGGCCCGGGGTTCGGGCGTGCAGTGGGCCAAAAATTGACAGGGGTTTTCCAAGGATGATGGGGATCATCCTAGTATAGTCTGTTTAATTTTTTGTCGCCAGATAGAAGGACAAATAGGAGAAATAGTACGAACATGGTATTTTTGATCCAAATCTTTGTGCTATAGCCCACAGTTTTAGGGGTGGGCCCGAGATCCAAGCATATTGTAGGCCAAAACTCAATCGAGGGATGCTAGGGAGGTTGAGGATCGTCCCAGTATGGTCCATTTAATTTTTTGTGGCCATTTGGGTGGACAAACAGGTGAAACAATGCGAACGGGGCATTTTTGGGCCAAATCTATGTGCTATAGCCTACGATTTTGCTGATGGGCTTGGGGACCGGGCGTGCAGTTGGTCGAAACTCGGTCGAGGCATGCCAAGGAGGCTGGGGATCCTCCCGATATGGTCTATTTAATTTTTTTTGGCCATTTGGGTGGAAAAACAGGCAAAAAGGTGTGAATGGGGCATTTTCGGGCCAAATCTGTGTGCTATAGGCCACGGTTTTGGGGGTAGGCCCGAGTTCTGGGCATTTTGTGGGCCAAAAATTGGCTGGGCATGCCTGAAAGGCTGGGGATCTTCCCAGTGTGTTCCATTTAAATTTTTGTGGCTATTTGGGTGGACAAACAGGCAAAACAATGCGAATGAGGAATTTTCCAACTAAATCTGTGTGCTATAGCCCACGGTTTTGGGGGTGGTCCTGGGGTTTGGGCATGTTGTGGGCAAAAAATTGACTGAGTTATGCCAGGGAGGCTAGGGACCATACTAGTATAATTCGTTTAATGTTTTGTTTTTATTTGGGTAGACAAACAGGCAAAACGATGGGAACGGGGCATTTTCGGCCCAAATCTGTGTGCTATAGCCTACGATTTTGGGGGTGAGCTCGGGGTTCGAGCATGCTGTAGGTCAAAAATTGATCGAGGTGTGCCAGGGAGGTTGGGGATCATCCCAGTATGGTCCGTTTAATTTTTTGGTGCCATTTGGGTGGACAAACAGGCGCAACAGTGCGAACGGGGCATTTTTGGGCCAAATCTGTGTGCTATAGCCCACGATTTTGGGGGTTGGCCCGGGGTCTAGGCATGCTGTGGGCTGAATTTCGATTGAGGCATGCCAAGAAGGCTGGAGATCAACTCAGTATGGTCCGTTTAATTTTTCATCGCCAGTTGGGTGGACAAACAGGTGAAACGGTGCGAACGGGGCATTTTTGGGCCAAATCTGAATGCTATAGCCCACGGTTTCGGGGGTAAGCCGGATGTCCACACGTGAAGTGGGCCAAAAATTGACTGGGGAATTCCAGGAAGGCTGGGGCTCATCCCAGTGTGATTTGTTTAGTTTTATGTGGCCATTTGGTTGACAAACAGGCAAAATGAAGCAAATAGGGTATTTTTTGGCCAAAAATCGACCGAGCAATACCAGGGAGGCTGGGGATCATCCCAGTGTGGTCCATTTAATTCTTAATGGTCATTCTAGTGGACTAACAGGTGAAACGATGTGAACGGGACATTTTCGGGCCTAATCTATGTGCTATAGTATGCGGTTTCGGGGGTGGGCCTGGGGATCGGGTGTGCTGTCAGTCAAAAATTGACCAGGGCATGCCAGGAAGGCTGGAAATTATCGAACTGTGTTCCGTTTAATTTTTTGTGGCTATTTGGGTGGTCAAACAGGCAAAATGGTGTAGCCTATGGTTTCTGCGGTAGGCCTAGTGTATGGGCGTGCTGTGGGCTAAAAATTGACCGGGGCATGCCAGGGAGGCTGGGGATCATTCTAACGTGGTGTATTTAATTTGTAGGGAAATTTAGGTGGATAAACAGGCAAAACGATGCGAACGGGGCATTTTCGGGCCAAATGTGTGTGCTATAGCCCACAGTTTTGAGGGTAGGCCTGGGGTTCGGGTGTACTGTGGGCAAAAAATAGATCGAGGCATGCCAGGGAGGCTAGGGATCATCCTAATATGGTCCATTTAATTTTTGGTGGCCATTTGGGTGGAGAAATAGGCGAAACGGTTCAAACGATGAATTTTTAGGCCAAATTTGTATGCTATAGCTCACTGTTTTGGGGGTGCGGCGGTGGTCCGAGCGTGCTGTGGACCAAAAATTGATCGAAGCATGATAGGGAGGCTGAGGATCATACCAATATGGTCGGTTTAATTTTTTATGGCCATTTGTGTGGACAAACTGGTGAAATGGTGCAAACAGGGCATTTTTGGGTCAAATTTGTGTGCGATATCCCACGATTTTGGGGGTGGGCTTGGGCTCCGAGCGTGCTGCGGGTCTAATATTCATCGAGGCATGCCAGAGAGGTTGGGGATCATCTGAGTATGGTCCGTTATTTTTTTTGTGTCCATTTGAGTGGACAAACAGGCAAAACGGTGCGAAAGAGATATTTTTGGGTCAAATTTGTGTGCTATAGCCAACGATTTTAGGGGTGAGACCTGGGTTCGGGCATTCAGTGGGACAAAAATCGACTAGGGCATGCCAGGTAGGCTGGGGATCATCTTAGTGTGGTCCATTTAATTTTTCGTGTCCATTTGGGTGGATAAACAGGCAAAATGGTAAGAACGGGGCATTTTTGGGTTAAATCTGTGTGCTATAGCCCACAGTTTTGGGGGTCGGTCCGGGGTCCGGGCATGCTATGGGTCGAAAATTATCCGGGGCATGCCAAGGAGGCTGGGGATTATCCTAGCGAGGCCTGTTTAATTTTTTATGGCCATATGGGAGCACAAACAGGCGAAACAGTGCAAACGGGGTATTTTCATGCCAAATCTGTGTGTTATAACCCACGGTTTTTGGGGTGGGTCCAAGATCTGAGCATGTTGTGGGACAAAACTCGACCGAGGTATGGGAAGGAGGCTGAGGATCGTCCCAGTATGGTCCATTTAATTTTTTGTGGTCATTTGGGTGGAAAAATTGGTGAAACGATACAAACGGGGCATTTTCGGGCCAAATCTGTGTGCTATAGCCTACGATTTTGGGGGTAGGCCCAGGGTCCGGATGTTCTGTGGGTTAAAAATCGACTGGGGTATGCCTAGTAGGCTGAGGATCATCCCAGTATGGTTCGCTTAATTTTTCGTGTCCATTTAGGTAGACAAACATGCAAAACGGTATGAATGGGGAATTTTTGGGTTAAATATGTATGCTATAGCCCACAGTTTCGGGGGTGGGCCCAGGGTCCGGGCATGCTGTAGGTCGAAAATTGACAGGGGCATGTCAGGGAGGCTGGGGATTGTCCTAGTGAGGTCTGTTTAATTTTTTGTGTCCATATGAGAGGAAAAACTGGCAAAAAGTGTAAATGGGGAATTTTTGTGCCAAATCTGGATGCTATAGCCCACGGTTTTTAGGGTGGGTTCGAGATCCGAGCATGTAGTAGGCCAAAAATTGATCGAGGTATGCCAGATAGGCTGGGGATCATCCCAGTATGGTACATTTAATTTTTTGGGGCTATTTGGGTGGATAAACAGGTGAAACGATGCAATCGGGGCATTTTCGAGCCAAATCTATGTGCTATAGCCCACGATTTTGGGGATGGGCTTGGGGATCGGGCGTGCTGTTGGTTAAAAATCTCCCAGGGCAAATCAGGGGTGTTGGGAATCCTCCCTGTATGGTCCATATAATTTTTTGTGGCCATTTGGGTGGACAAACAGGAAAAACAGTGTGAACTGGTCATTTTCGGGCCAAATCTGTGCGCTATAACCCACGGTTTTTGGGGTAGGCCTAATTTCTAGGCGTGTTGTGGGCCAAAAATCGACCGAGGCATGCCAGGAAGCTGGGAATCATCCCAGTGTGGTCTATTTAATTTTTCGTGGATATTTGGGTGGACATACAGGCGAAATAATGTGAACGAGGCATTTTTCGGCCAAATCTGTGGCTATAGCCCACGGTTTTGGGGGTGGTCCTGGGGTTTAGGCATGCTGTGGGCTAAAAATCAACCTTGGCTTGCCATGGAGGCTGGGTATCATCGTAGCATAATCCGTTTAATTTTTGTGGCTATTTGGGTGGACAAACAAGCGAAGCAATGCGAACGAGGCATTTTTGGGCCAAATCTGTGTGCTATAGCCTACGGTTTTGGGGGTAGGCTCTGGGTTCGAGCATGTTGTAGGTTAAAAATTGACCGAGGCATGTTAGGGAGGCTGAGGATTATCCTAGTGTGGTCTGTTTAATTTTTTGTTGCCAGTTAGGTGGACAAACAGGCGAAACGGTGTGAACGGGGCATTTTTGGGCAAAATCTGTGTGTTATAGCCCATGGTTTTGGGGATGGGCTCGGGGTCCGAATTAGCTGGGGGTCTTAAAATCGATTGGAGCATGCTAGAGAAGCGGGTAATTGTCTCAGTAAGGTTCGTTTAGTTTTTTATGGCATTAGGATGGACCAACAGGCAAAACAATGCGAACGGGGCATTTTTGGGCCAAATTTGTGTGCTATAGTCCATGATTTTAGGGGTGGGCCCAGGGTTCGGGTGGGCTATAGGCTAAAAATTGATCAAGGCATGCCAAGAAAGCTGGAGATTGACCTAGTGCATTCCGTTTAATTTTTCATCGCCATTTTGGTGGACAAACTGGCGAAACAGTACAAATGGGGTATTTTTGGGCCAAATCTGTGTGCTATAGCCTATGGTTTTAGGCGTGGGCCCAGGTTTCGGGCATACTGTGGGCTTAAAATTGATCGAGGTATGCTAGGGAGGCTGGGGATCATCCCAGTATGGTCCGTTTAATTTTTTGTGGCCATTCGGGTGGACAAATAGGTAAAACAATGCGAACGGGGCATTTTTGGGTCAAATTTGTGTGCTATAGCCCACGATTTTAGGGATGGGCTTGGGGACCGGGCAGGCTGTTGGTCGAAAATCAATCGGGGCATGACAGAGAGGTTAGGGATCATCCCAGTATGGTCTACTTAATTTTTTGTGGCTATTTCGGTGGACAAACTGGCAAAACAGTGTGGACGACGCATTTTCGGGCCAAATCTGTGTGTTATAGCCCACGGTTTTGAGGGTGGACTTAAGGTCTGGGCATTTTGTGGGCCAAAAATCAATCGGAGCATGCTAGGGAGGCTGGGGATCATCTCAATATGGTCCATTTATTTTTTTTGTGGCTATTTAGGTGGACAAATAGGTGAAACAATGCGAACGAGGCATTTTCTGGCCAAATCTGTATGCTATAGCCCACGGTTTTGGGGGTGGTCTGGGGTCCGGGCATGCTGTGGGCTGAAAATTGACCGAGGTATGTCAGGGAGTATAGGTATCATCCTAGTGTGATTTGTTTAATTTTTTGTGGCTATTTGGGTGGATAAACAGGCGAAACAATGCGAATGGGGTATTTTTGGGCCAAATCTGTGTTTTATAGCCCATGGTTTCGGAGGTAGGCTCGGGGTTTGAGCATGCTGTAGGTTAAAAATTGACCGAGGCATGCCAGGGATACTGGGGATCATCCCAATGTGGTTTGTTTAATTTTTCGTGGCCATTTGGGTGGACAAACAGGCCAAATGGTGCGAACGGGGCATTTTTAGGCCAAATCTGTGTTATAGCCCACAGTTTTGGGGTGGGCCCAGGGTTAGGGTATGCTGGTGGTCCAAAAATTGATCGAGGCATGCCAGGGAAGTTGAGGAAAAATTGGAAAAACGGTGCGAACGGGGCATTTTCGAGCCAAATCTGTGTGCTATATCCTACGGTTTTGAGGGTGGACCTGAGTTCTTGGCATTTTGTGGGCCGAAAATTGACCGGGGCATCCCAGGGAAGCTAGGGATCGTCTCAGTATGGTCCATTTATTTTTTTTTGTGGCTATTTAGGTGGACAAACAAGAGAAACGATGCGAATGAGGCATTTTTCGGCCAAATCTGTGTGCTATAGCCTACGGTTTTTGGGGTGGTCCCAGGGTCCGGGCATACTGTGGGCTAAAAATTAACCGAGGCATGCCAGGGAGGTTGGGTATCATCCTAGTGTGATCTGTTTAATTTTTTGTGGCTATTTGGGTGGACAAACAGGCGAAACAATGCGAATGGGGTATTTTTGGGCCAAATCTGTGTTCTATAGCCCATGCTTTCGGGGGTGGGCTCTGGGTTCGAGCATTTTGTGGGCCGAGAATTGACCGAGGCATGCCAGGGAGGCTGGGGATCATCCCAGTGTGGTCCTTTTAATTTTTTGTGGCTATTTAGGTGGACAAACAGGTAAAACAGAATGAACAGGGTATCTTTGGGCTAAATCTGTGTGTTATAGCCCACGATTTCAGGGGTGGGTCCGAGGTCCCGGTGTGCTATGGGCCGAAATTGACTAGGGCATACCAGGGAGCTTGAGGATTATTCCAGTATGGTTCGTTTAATTTTTCGTGGCCATTTGGCTGGATAAACAGTTGAAACAGTGCAAACAGGGCATTTTTGTGCAAAATCTGTGAGCTATAGCCCTCAATTTTGGGGTTGGGCCAGGGTTCCAGGCGTGCTGTGGACCAAAAATCAATCGAGGTATGCCAGGAAGGCTGGATATCGACCTAATGTGGTCCGTTTAATTTTCATTACCATTCGGGTGGACAAATAGGTAAAACGGTGCGAACGAGGCATTTTCGAGCCAAATCTGCATGCTATGGGCCGAATATCATCCGGGTCGTGCCATGGACGCTAGGGATTGTCCCAGTGTAGTCCTTTTAATTCTTTTTGTGGCCATTTGGGTGGATAAACAGGTGAAATGATTCCAACAGGGCATTTTTGGGTAAAAATTGTGTGTTATAGCCTACGGTTTTGAGGGTGGGCCAGGGGTTCGGATGTGCTGTGGGCCAAAAATCAGTCGGGGCATGCCAGGGAGGCTGGGGATCATCCAGTGTTGTACGTTTAATTTTTCGTGGCCATTTGCATGGACAAACAGGCAAAAATAGTGTAAACCAGGCATTTTCAAGCCAAATTTGTGTGCTAAATCCCACGATTTTGGGGGTGGGCCCAGGGTCCGGACGTGCTGTTAGCCAAAAATCGACCAAGGCATACCAAGGAGGGGGTATCATCGCAGTGTGGTCTATTTAATTCTTATTGGCCATTTGGGTGGACAAACAGGTGAAACGATGCGAATGAGGCATTTTTGGGCCTAATCTGTGTTCTATAGTGTACGGTTTTGGGGGTGGGCCCAGGGATCGGGTATGATGTCGGTCAAAAATTGACCAAGGCATGACAGGAAGGCTGGGAATTATCCCAGTGTGGTCCGTTTAATTTTTTGTGGCAATTTGGGTGGACAAACAGGCAAAACAGTGCAAACGGGGTATTTTCAGTTTAAATCTGTATGCTATAGCCTACGGTTTTAGGGGTGGGCCCGGTGTATGGGTGTGCTGTGGGCCAAAAATTGATCGGGGGATACTAAGGAGGCTGGGGATCATTCCAGCGTGGTCTGTTTAATTTTTTAGGGCCATTTGGGTGGATAAATTGGCAAAACAGTGCAAACGAGGCATTTTTGGGCCAAATATGTGCGCTCTAGCCCACAGTTTTGGGGGTAGGCTTGGGGTTCGGGTGTGTTGTGGGCCAAAAGTAGATCAGGGAATACCAAGGAGGCTGGGGATTGTCCTAATGTGTTCCGTTTAATTTTGGTGTCCATTTGGGTGGAGAAACAGGCGAAACAGTTCAAACGCGGTATTTTAAGCTAAATTTGTGTGCTATAGCCCACATTTTTGGGGGTGGGACCATGGTCCGTGCGTTCTGTGGACCAAAAATCGACTGAAGCATGACAGAGAGGTTGAGGAACGTCCCAGTATGGTCTGTTTAATTTTTTGTGCCCATTTGTATGGACAAACTGGCCAAACGGTGCAAACAAGGCATTTTCGGGCCAAATCTGTGTGCTATAGCCCACGGTTTTGGGAGTGGGCCCGGGGTCTGGGCATGCTGTGGGTCAAAAATTATTTGGGGCATGCCAGGGAGGTTGGGGATCATCCGAGTATGGTTTGTTTAATTTTTTGTGGCCATTTAAGTGTATAAACAGGCAAAACGGTACGAATGGGTCAGTTTTGGGCTAAATTTGTGTGCTATAGCCTACGATTTTAGGGGTGGGCCCAGGATCCAGGCGTTCTATAGGACAAAAATCAACTGGGGCATGCCAAGTAGGCTGGGGATCATCTTAGTGTGGTCCATTTAATTTTTCGTGTCTATTTGGGTGGACAAACAGGAAAAATGGTGCAAACGAGGCATTTTTGGGTTAAATCTGTATGCTACAGCCCGCAGTTTCGGGGGTGGGCCCAGGGTCCGGGCATGCTGTGGGTCAAAAATTAACTGGGGCATGCCAAGGAGGCTGGGGATTGTCCTAACGAGGTCTGTTTAATTTTTTGTGGCCATATGGGAGGACAAACAGGCAAAATAGTGTAAACGGGGCATTTTCATGCCAAATCTGTGTTATAGCCTACAATTTTTGGGGTAGGTTCGAGATACGAGCATGTTATTGGCCAAAAATCGACCAAGGCATGCCAGGGAGGCTGAGGATCATCCCAATATGGTCCATTTAATTTTTTGTGGCCATTTGGGTGGAAAAATAGGTGAAATGATATAAACGGGGCATTTTTGGGCCAAATCTGTGTGCTATAGCCTACGATTTTGGGGGTAGGCCCAGGGTCCGGGCATTCTGTGGGTCAAAATTCGACTGGGGCATGTCAGGTAGGCTGGGGATCATCCTAGTGTGGTTCGTTTAATTTTTCTAGTCCATTTGAGTGGAAAAACAGGTAAAGTGGTGTGAACGAGGCATTTTCGGGTTAAATCTGTGTGCTATAGCCCACAGTTTTGGGGGTGAGCCCGGGGTCAGTGCATGCTGTGGGTCAAAAATTGACAGGGGCATGCCAGGGAGGCTGGGGCTTGTCCTAGCGAGGTCTGTTTAATTTTTTGTGGCCATATGAGAGGACAAACTGGCGAAACAGCACAAACGGGGAATTTTCATGCCAAATCTATATGCTATAGCCCACGGTTTTTGGGGTGGGTCTGAGATCCGAGCATGTTGTGGGCCAAAAATTGACAGAGGGATCTCAGGGAGGCTGGGGATTGTCCCAGTATGGTACATTTAATTTTTTGTGGCTATTTGGGTGGACAAACAGGTGAAACAATGCAATCGGGGCATTTTTTGGGCCAAATCTGTGTGTTATAGCCCACAATTTTGGGGATGGTCTTGGAGATCGGGCGTGCTGTTGGTCAAAAATTGACCGGGGCATGTCAGGGAGGCTGGGGATCCTCCCAGTATGGTGCATTTATATTTTTGTGGCCATTTAGGTGGACAAACAGGCAGAACGATGCGAACTAGGCATTTTCAAGCCAAATATGTGTGCTATAACCCACGGTTTTGGGGGTAGTCCTGATTTCTAGGTGTGTTGTGGGTCGAAAATCGACCGGGGCATTTCATGGCAGCTGGGAATAATCCCAGTGTGGTCTATTTAATTTTTTTTGTCTATTTGGGTGGACATACAGGCAAAATGATGTGAACGAGGCATTTTTTTTCCAAATTTATATGCTATAGCCTACGGTTTTGGGGGTGGTCCCGGGGTCCGGGCATGCTGTGAGCCAAAAATCAACCGTGGCATGCCAAGGAGGCTGGGGATTGTCTTAGTGTAATCCATTTAATTTTTTTTGGCTATTTTGGTGGACAACAGGCAAAACGATGCGAACGAGGCATTTTTAGGTCAAATCTGTGTGCTATAGCCTACGGTTTAGGGGGTGGGCTCAGGGTTTGAGCGTGTTGTAGGTTAAAAATTGATCGAGGCATGCTAGGGAGGCTGGGGATCATCCCAGTGTGGTCCGTTTAATTTTTTGTTGCCATTTAGGTGGACAAACAGGCAAAACGGTACGAATTGGGCATTTTTGGGCCAAATGTGTGAGTTATAGCCCACGGTTTTGGGGATAGGCCCGGGGTTTGGATGTGCTGGGAGTCCTAAAATCGATCGAGGCATGATAAAGAAGCAGGGGATTGTCTCATTAAGGTTTGTTTAATTTTTTATGGCCATTTGGATGGACCAACAGGCAAAATAGTGCGAACGGGGCATTTTTGGGCCTAATCTGTGGGTTATAGCCCATGATTTTGGGGATGGACCCGAGGTCCGATTGTGCTGTAGGCCAAAAATTGATCAAGGCATGCCAGGAAAGCTGGAGATCGACCCAATATAGCCCGATTAATTTTTTGTTGCGATTTGGGTGGACAAACAGGCAAAACAGTACAAACGGGGCATTTTTGGGCTAAGTATGTGTGCTATAGCCAACGGTTTTGGGCGTGGCCCCGGGTTCCGGGCATACTGTGGGTTGAAAATTAATTGGGGCATGGCAGGGATATTGGGGATCATCCCAGTATGGTCCGTTTAATTTCTTGTGGCCGTTTGGGTGGACAAACAGGCAAAATAGTGCGAATGGGGCATTTTCAGGCCAAATCTGTGTGTTATAGCCCACGATTTTGGGGGTGGGCCTGGGTTCCGAGAGTGCTGTGGGCCGAAAATTGATCGAGGCATACCAGGAAGGCTGGAGATCAACCAAGTTAGGTCCATTTAATTTTTCATCATCATTTGGGTGGACAAACAAGCAAAACGGTGCGAACGAGGCATTTTCAGGCTAAATCTGTGTGCTATAGCCCAGAGTCCGGGCGTGCTGTGGGTTGAAAATCGATCGGAGAATGCTAGAGAGGCTGGGGATCATCCCAGTATGGTCTTTTTTAATTTTTCGTGGCTATTTGGGTGGACAAACAGGTGAAACAGTGTGAATGAGGCATTTTTGGACCAAATCTGTATGCTATAGTCTGCGATTTCATTGGTGGGATCGGGGTCCGGGCGTGCTGTGGGACAAAAATTGACTGGTGCATACCAAGAAGGCTGGGGATCATCCCAATATGGATCATTTAATTTTTTGTGCCCATTTGGGTGGATAAACAGGAGAAACAATGCGAACGAGGCATTTTTGAGCCAAATCTGTGTGCTATAGGCTGAAAATCGATCAGATCGTACCATGGAGGCTGGGGATCATCCCAGTATAGTTCATTTAAATTTTTCTGGCCATTTAGGTGGACAAACAGGCAAAATATTCCAATAGGGCATTTTTGGGTAAAATCTGTGTGCTATAGCCTACGGTTTTAAGGGTGGGCCAGGGGTTCGGGCGTGCTGTCGGCCGAAAATTGGCTGGTCTATGCCAGGGAGGCTGGGAATCTTCCCAATATGGTAAATTTAATTTTTAGTGGCTATTTGGGTAGACAAACATGCCAAACGGTGTAAATGAGGCATTTTTCAAGCTAAATTTATGTGCTATAGCCCACGATTTTTGGGGGTGGGCCAGGTCAGGGCGTGCTGTGGGCCAAAAATCATCTGGGGCTCTCCAAGGAGGCTGGGAATTGTCCCAATGTGTTCTATTTAATTCTTCATGTCCATTTGGGTTGCCAAACAGGTGAAACAGTGTGAACGGGGCATTTTCGGGACAAATCTGTGTGCTATAGTCTGTGGTTTCAGGGGTGGGCCGGGGTTCGGGCGTGCTATGGGTCAAAAATTGACCAGAGCATGCCAGGGAGGCTGGGAATCATCTCAGTGTGTTTCGTTTAAGTTTTCGTGGCTGTTTGGCTAGACAAACAGGCAAACCGGTGCGAACGGGGTATTTTCAGGCTAAATTTGTGTGCCATAGCCCATGGTTTCGGGGGTTAGCCCAGGGTCTAGGCGTGTTGTGTTCCGAAAGTCAACCGAGCCCTGCCAAGGAGGCTGGGGATCATCCCAGCAGAGTCCATTTAATTTTTTGTGTCCATTTGGGTGGATAAACAGGCAAAACGATGCGAACAGGGCATTTTCGGGCCAAATCTGTGTGCTATAGCCAGTGGTTTTGGATGTGGGCCTGGGGTTCGGGTGTGCTATGGGCTAAAAATAGATTTGGACATGCCAAGCAGGATGGGGATCATCCCAATGTAGTCTGTTTAATTTTTGGTGGCTATTTGGGTGGAGAAACAGGCGAAACGGTTTAAATGGGGCATTTTTGGGCAAAATTTGTGTGCTAAAGGCCATGGTTTTTGGGGTGGGCCCGTGGTCTGCGCGTGTTGTGGATCAAAAATTGACCGAAATATGAAAGGGAGGCTGAGGATCATCCCAGTGTGGTCTGTTTAATTTTTTGTGACCATTTGGGTGGAGAAACAGGAAAAATGATGCAAACATGGAATTTTGGGGCTAAATCTGTGTGCTTATCCCACGGTTTAGGGGTGGGCCCGAGGTCAGGGTGTGCTGCAGGCAAAAAATTGGTTGGGGCATGCCAGGGAGGTTGGGGATCATCTCAGTGTGGTCCGTTTTATTTTTCGATCCAAATCTGTGTGGTATAGCCGACAATTTTGGTGGTGGGCCTAGGGTCCGGGTGTGCTATGGGTCAAAAATTGACAGGGGAATGTCAGGTAGGCAGGGGATCATCCCAGTATGGTTTGTTTAATTTTTAATGTCCATTTGGGTGGACAAAAAGGTGAAACGGTGCGAACGGGGTATTTTCTGGCAAATCTGTATGCTATAGCCCATAATTTCAGGGGTGGGCCCAGGGCCCGAGCATGCTGTATATCAAAAATTGACTGGGGCATGCCAGGGTGGCTGGGGATCATCTTAGCGTGGTTGGTTTTATTTTCTCTGGCCATATAGGAGGAGAAACAGGCAAAATAGTGCGAACGAGGTATTTTCGGGCCAAATCTATGTGCTATTGCCCACGGTTTTTAGGGTGGGCCCGATATTCAAGCATGTTGTGGGCCAAAAATCAACCAAAGCATGATATGGAGGCTGGGGATCATCCCAGTATGGTCCGTTTAAATTTTCATGGCTATTTGGGTGGATAAATAGGCTGAACAATGCAAACGGGTCATTTCGGACCAAATCTGTGTGATATAGCCCATAATTTTAGGGATGGGCTTGGGGTCTGGACATTCTGTGGGTAAAAAATTGATTGGGCATGCTAGTGAGGTTTGGGATTGTCCCAGTATGGTCCACTTAATTTTTTGTGGCCATTTGGGTGGACAAACTGGCAAAATGGTGCGAACGAGGCATTTTTGGGCCAAATCTGTGTGCTATAGCCCACGATTTTGGGGATGGGCTCGGGGTCTGGACGTTCTGTGGGTTGAAAATTGACTGGGCATGCTAGTGAGGTT
This sequence comes from Capsicum annuum, assembly GCF_002878395.1. Lineage (NCBI taxonomy): Eukaryota > Viridiplantae > Streptophyta > Magnoliopsida > Solanales > Solanaceae > Capsicum > Capsicum annuum. Next base: position 31,941 of record NW_025847771.1, on the reverse strand, counting down.
TGGGATCATCCTAGTATGGTCCAGTTAATTTTTTGTAGCCATTTGGGTGGACAAACTGGCAAAACAATGCGAATGGGACATTTTCGAGCTAAATTTGTGTGCTATAGCCCACGGGTTTGAGGGTGGGCACGAGTTTTGGGTATTTTGTGGGACAAAAATTGACCGGGGCATGCTAGGGAGGCTAGGGATCATGTCAGTATAGTCCATTTATTTTTCATGGCTATTTAGGTGGACAAACAGGAGAAACGATGCGAACGAGGCATTTTCCAGCCAAATCTGTGTGCATAGCCCACGGTTTTGGGGGTGGTCCCGGGTCCGGGCATGCTGTGGGCTTAAAATTGATCGAGGCATGCCAGGGAGGCTGGGTATCATCCTAGTGTGATCTGTTTAATTTTTTGTGGCTATTTGGGTAGACAAACAGGAGAAACAATGCGAATGGGGTATTTTTGGGGCAAATCTGTGTTATATAGCCCATGGTTTTGGGGGTGGGTTCGGGGTTTGAGCATGCTGTAGGTCAAAAATCAACCGAGGCATGCCAGGGACACTGGGGATCATCCCAATGTGCTTCATTTAATTTTTCGTGTCCATTTGGGTGGACAAACAGGCCAAATGGTGCGAACAGGCCATTTTTAGGCTAAATCTGTGTTATAGCCCACGGTTTTGGGGATGGGCCCAGGGTCAGGGTGTGCTGGTGGTCTAAAAATTGATCGGGGCATGCCAGGGAAGTTGAGGATTGTCCCAGTAAGGTTCGTTTAATTTTTCATGTCCATTTGGGTAGACCAACAGGTAAAATAGTACGAATACGTTATTTTTGGGCTAAATTTGTGAGCTATAGCCCACGGTTTTGGGGGCCGGCCCAGGGTCTGAGCGTGCTATGGGCCAAGAATTGACTGAGGCATGCCAGGGAGACGGGGGATCATCCCAGTGTGGTCCGTTTAACATTTTGTGTCTATTTAGGTGGACAAACAGGCAAAACGGTATGAATAGGGTATTTTCGAGCTAAATCTGCATGTTATAACCCATGATTTCAGGGGTGGGTCCGAGGTCCGGGTGTGCTGTGGGCCGAAATTGACTAGGGCATGCCAGGAAGGTTGGGGATCATTCCTGTATGGTCCGTTTAATTTTTCATGGCCATTTGGCCAAACAAACAGGTGAAATAGTGAGAACGAGCCATTTTTGGGCAAAATTTGTGTGCTATAACCCATAATTTTGGGGCTGTGCCCGGTTCTAGGCGTGCTGTGGGCTAAAAATAGACTGAGATATGCCAGAAAGGCTGAAGATCAACCTAGTGTGGTCTGTTTAATATTTTGTTGCCTTTTGGGCTGATAAAAAGACAAAACGGTACGAACAAGGCATTTTTAGGCTAAATCTGTGTGCTATAGCCTACGGCTTTGGGGGCGGGCCCAGGGTCCAGGCATACTATGGGCTAAAAATTAATCGGGGCATTCCAGGGAGGTTTGGGATCGTCCCAGTATGGTCCTTTTAATTTTTTTTGTGGATATTTAGGTGGACGAACAGGCAAAATAGTGCAAATGGGGCATTTTCAAGCCAAATCTGTGTGCTATAGCCCACGATTTTGGGGGTGGACCTGGGTTCCGGGAGTGCTGTGGGCCAAAAATCGATTGAGGCATACCAGGAAGGCTGGAGATTGACCTAGTTGGTCCATTTAATTTTTCGTTGCTATTTTGGTGGACAAACAGGCAAAATGGTGCAAACGAGGCATTTTTGGGTTGAATCTATGTGCTATAGCCCACAATTTTGGGTGTGGGCCCAGGGTCTGGGCGTGCTGTGGGTTAAAAATTGACTGGGGCATGCTAGAGAGACTGGGGATCATCCCAGTATGGTCTGTTTAATTTTTCGTGGCCATTTGGGTGGACAAACAGGTAAAACGGTGCGAATGAGGCATTTTTGGACCAAATCTGTGTGCTATAGTCTGCAGTTTCATTGGTGGGACCGGGGTCCGGGCGTACTGTAGGCGAAAAATTAATCGGTGCATGTCAGGGAGGTTGGGGATCATCCCAATATGGTCTGTTTAATTTTTCGTGGCCATTTGGGTGGACAACAGGTAAAACAGTGCGAATAAGGCATTTTTGGACTAAATCTGTATGCTATAGTCTGCAGTTTCATTGGTGGGACTGGGGTCTGGGCGTGATGTGGGCCAAAAATTGACTGGTGCATGCCAGGGAGGCTGGGGATCAACGCAATATGGATTATTTAATTTTTGTGTCCGTTTGGGTGGACAAATAGGAGAAATAGTGTGAACGAGGCATTTTCGAGCCAAATCTGTGTGCTATCGACTGAAAATCGATCGGGTCATTCCATGGAGGCTGGGGATCATCCCAGTATAGTCCATTTAATTTTTTGTGGCCATTTGGGTGGACAAACAAGCAAAATAATTCTAATAGGGCATTTTTAGGTAAAATCTGTGTGCTATAGCATACGGTTTTGAGGGTGGGCCAGGGGTTCGGGCGTGTTGTGGGCCAAAAATTAGCTGGGGCATGCCAGGGAGGCTGGGGATCATCCCAGTATGGTACGTTAATTTTTAGTGGCTATTTGGATAGACAAACAGGCAAAATAGTGTAAATGAGGCATTTTTTGAGCTAAATTTATGTGCTATAGCCTATGGTTTTGGGGGTGGGCCCAGGTTCGAGCGTGCTGTGGGCCAAAAATCATCCGGGGCTTGCCAAGGAGGCTAGGGATTGTACCAATGTGGTCCATTTAAATCTTCATGGCCATTTGGGTTGCCAAACAGGTGAAACATTGTGAACGGCGCATTTTTGGGACAAATCTGTGTGCTATAGTCTGTGGTTTCAGGGGTGGGCCGGGGTCCGGGCGTGCTGTAGGTCAAAAATTGACCAGGGCATGCCAGGGAGGTTGGGAATCATCTTAGTGTGGTTCGTTTAGGTATTCATGGCTGTTTGTCTAGACAAACAGGCAAAACGGTGCGAACGGGGTATTTTCAAGCTAAATCTGTGTGCTATAGCCCATGGTTTTGGGGGTGAGCCCAGGGTCTGGGCGTGCTGTGTGCCTAAAGTCAACCGAGGCATGACAGGGAGGCTGAGGATTATCCTAGAAGAGTCAATTTAATTTTTCGTGTCTATTTGGGTGGATAAACAGGCGAAATAATGCGAACGAGGCATTTCTGGGCCAAATCTGTGTGCTATAGCCAGTAGTTTTGGGTGTGGGCCTGGGGATCGGGTTTTCTATGGGACAAAAATAGATTAGGGCATGCCAGGAAGGTTGGGTATCATCCCAATATGGTCCGTTAAATTTTTGGTGGCTATGTGGGAGGAGAAACAGGCGAAACGGTTCAAACGGGGCATTTTCGGGCCAAATTTATATGCTAAGGCCACAGTTTTAGGGGTGGGCCTGTGGTCTGGGCGTGATATGGACCAAAAATTGATCGGAACGTGACAGGGAGGCTGAGGATCATCCCAGTGTGGTCTGTTTAATTTTTGTGGCCATTTGGGTGGACAAATAGGCGAAACGATCTGAACACGATATTTTCAGGCTAAATCTGTGTGCTTAGCCCACGGTTTAGGGGGTGGGCCCGAGGTCAGGGTGTGCACAGGCAAAAAATTAACCAGGGCATGCCAGGGAGGTTGGGGATCATCTCATTGTTCTCCGTTTAATTTTTTGTGGCCATTTGGGTGGACAAACAGGCAAAATAGTGCAAACAAGACATTTTTGAGTCAAATCTGTGTGCTATAGCCGACAATTTTGGTGGTGGGACTAGGGTCCGGGTGTGCTATGGTCTGTTAAATTTTTTGTGGCCATTTGGGTGGTCAAACAGGC
>NW_025847771.1:13681-25146 GCF_002878395.1 Capsicum annuum | reverse complement strand
CTAATATGGATTATTTAATTTTTCGTGTCCATTTGGGTGGACAAACTGGCGAAACGGTGTGAACGAGGCATTTTTGAGCCAAATCTGTATGCTATAACCCACGGTTTTGGGGGTGGGATTGAGGTTCGGGCATACTGTGTGCCAAAAATTGACTAGGGCATACCAGGGAGGCTAGGGATCATCCCAATATAGCTCGTTTAATTTTTCGTGGCCATTTGGGTAGACGAACAGGTAAAATGGTTCCAATGGGGCCTTTAGGGAAAAATCTGTGTGCTATAGACTATGATTTTGGGGGTGGGCCCGGGGTTCGAGCATGCTGTGGGCCAAAAATAGTGCATGGCGTGTCAGGGAGGCTAGGGGTCATCCCAGTGTGGTCCGTTTAATTTTTTGTGGCTATTGTTTGGACAAACAGGTAAAACAATGTAAATGAGGCATTTTTTGGCCAATTCTGTATGCTGTAGCCCACGATTTCGGGGGTGGGTCCAAGGTCCGGGTGTGCTGGGGGTCTAAAAATTGATCGGAGTGTGCCAGGGAAGCTGGGATTATCCCAGTAAGGTCTGTTTAATTTTTTGTAGCTGTTTGGGTGGACCAACAGGCGAAACAGTGCGAACTGGCCATTTTTGGGCTAAATTTGTGTGCTATAGCCCACGGTTTTGAGGGTGGGCTCGGGTTCCGATCGTGCTGTATGCCAAAAATTGATCGAGTCATGCCAGGGAGGCTGCGGATCATCTCAGTATGCCAGGAAGGCTGGGGATCAACCCAGTATGGTCTCTTTAATTCTTCATGGCCATTTGGGTGGACAAACAGACGAAACGGTGCGAACGGGGCATTTTCGTGCCAAATCTGTGTGCTATAGCCCACGGTTTTGGGGATGGGCTCGAGATCTAGGCGTTCTGTGGGTTGAAAATTGACTGGGCATGCCAGTAAGGTTGGGAATCATCCCTGTATGGTCCGTTTATTTTTTTGTGGCAATTTGGGAGGACAAACAGTCGTAACAATGTGAATGGGGCATTATCGAGCCAATTTTGTGTTCTATAGCCCACGAATTTAAAGGTGGACCCGGGGTTTGGGAATTTTGTGGGCCAAAAATCGATCGGGGCATGCCAGGGAGGCTGGGGATTATCTTAGTATGGTCTGTTTAATTTTTCATGGCTATTTGGGTTGACAAACAGGCAAAATTGTGCAAATTGGGCATTTTCATGATAAATTTGTGTTATAGGACACAATTTTGAGGGTGGGCCTAGGGTCCAGGCGTGCTGTGTGCTGAAAATCGATCGAAACATGCTAGGGAGGTTGAGGATCATCCCAGTAAAGGTCTTTTTATTTTTTGTGGCCATTTGGGTGGACAAACAGGTAAAATATTATGAATGAGGAATTTTTTTGGAAAATCTGTGTGCTATAGCCCACGGTTTTGGGTGTGGTCCAAGGGTCCAGGCGTGCTGTAGTCCAAAAATTGACTGGGGCATGGAAGGGAGGCTGGGGATCATCTCAGTATGGTCCGTTTATTTTTTGTGGCCATTCGGGTGGACAAACAGGTGAAATTGTGCGAATGGGGCATTTTTGGGCCAAATCTGTGTGTTATAGCCCACGGTTTCGGGGATGGGCCCGAGGTCCGGGTGTGCTGGGTGTCCAAAATTCGATCGGGGCGTGCCAAGGAAGTTGAGGATTGCCCCAGTATGGTTCGTTTAATTTTTTATGGCTATTTGGATTGACCAACAGGTAAAACAGTGCGAATGGTGTATTTTTGGGCCCAATATATGTGCAATAGCCCACGATTTTGGGGGTGGGCTCGGGGTCCATGTGTGCTGTGGTCTAAAAATCAACCGGGGCATGCCAGCGATGCAGACGATCATCGTAATATGGTCTATTTTATCTTTCGTGGCCATTTGGGTGGAACAAAAATTGAAATGGTGCGAACGGGGAATTTTTGGGTTAAATCTGTGTATTATAGCCCGCGGTTTTGGGGGTAGGCTTGGGGTTCGGGCGTGCTGTGGACCAAAAATTAATCGAGACGTGCCAAGAAGGCTGTTGATCAGTCCAGTATGGTCCGTTTAATTTTTTGTGGCCATTTGGGTTGACAAACAGGCAAAACTGTGAGAATAGGGCATTTTTGGGCCAAATTCGTGAGCTATAGCCCACGGTTTTGGGGGTGGGCCCAGGGTCCGGGAGTGTTGTGGGCCAAAAATTGATCGGGGCATGCCAGGGAGGCTGAGGATCATCCTAATATGGATTATTTAATTTTTTGTGTCCATTTGGGTGGACAAACTGGCGAAACGGTGCGAACGGGGCATTTTTGAGCCAAATCTGTGTGCTATAGCCCACGGTTTTAGGGGTGGGATCGAGGTTCGAGCATACTATGTGCCAAAAATTGACCGGGACATGCTAGGGAGGTTGGGGATCATCCCAGTATAGTCCGTTTAATTTTTTGTGGCCATTTGGGTAGACAAACTGGCAAAATGGTTCCAACGGGGCCTTTTAGGGAAAAACCTGTGTGCTATAGCCAACGATTTTGGGGGTGCGCCCGGGGTTCAGGCGTGCTGTGGGCCAAAAATAGTGCAGGGCGTGCCAGGGAGGCTAGGGATCATCACAGTATGGTCCGTTTAATTTTTTGTGGCTATTTGGGTGGACAAACAGGCAAAACGGTGTAAACAAGGCCTTTTTTTGCCAATTCTGTGTGCTGTAGCCCATGGTTTTGGGGGTGGGCCCGGGGTTCGGGTGTGCTGGGGGTCTAAAAATTGATAGGAGCATGCCAGGGAAGCTGAGGATCATCCTAGTATGGTCTATTTAATTTTTCGCAGCTATTTCGGTGGACCAACAGGCGAAACAGTGCGAACGAGGCATTTTTGGGCCAAATTTGTGTGCTATAGCCCACGGTTTTGGGGGTGTACCCGGGGTCCGAGCGTGCTGTGGGTTGAGAATCAACTGAGGCATGCCAGGGAGGTGGGGGATCATCCCGGTGAGGTCCGTTTAATTTTTTGTGGCTATTTAGGTGGACAAACAGCCAAAACGATATGAACAAGGTATTTTTGGGCTAAATCTATGTGTTATAGCCCACGATTTCAGGAGTGGGTCTGAGGTCTGGGCGTGCTGTGGGCCGAAATTGACTAGGGTATACCAAGAAGGCTGGAGATCATTCCAGTATAGTCCGTTTAATTTTTCATGGCCATTTGGCCCGACAAACAGGTGAAATAGTGCGAACGGGGCATTTTTAGGCCAAATTCATATGCTATAGCCCATAGTTTTTGGAGTGGGCCCGGGGTCCAGGAGTTCTGTGGACCAAAAATTGATTGGGGCATGCCAAGGAGACTGGGGATCATCCAAATATGGATTATTTAATTTTTCGTGTCCATTTGGGTGGACAAACTGGCGAATGGTTCGAACAGGGCATTTTCGAGCAAAATTTGTGTGCTATAGCCCACGGTTTTGGGGGTGGGATCGAGGTTCGGGCATACTATGTGCCAAAAATTGACCGGGATATGCCAGGGAGGCTGGGGATCATCCCAGTATAGTCCGTTTAATTTTTCGTAGCCATTTGGGTAGACAAACAGGCAAAATGGTTCCAACGGGGCCTTTTTGGGAAAAATCTATGTGCTATAGCCTACGATTTTGGGGGTGGGCCCAGGGTTCGGGCGTGATGTGGGCCAAAATAGTGCAGGGCATGCCAGGGAGGCTAGGGATCATCACAGTATGGTCCGTTTAATTTTTCGTGGCTATTTGGGTGGACAAAAAGGCAAAACGATATAAACAAGGCCTTTTTTACCAATTTTGTGTGCTATAGCCCACGATTTTGGGTATGGGCCCAGGGTTCGAGTGTGTTGGGGGTCTGAAAATTGATCGAAGCATGCCAGGAAAGCTGAGGATCATCCCAGTAAGGTCTACTTAATTTTTCGTAGCTATTTGGGTTGAGCAACAGGCGAAAGAGTGTGAACGGGACATTTTTGGGCCAAATTTTTGTGTTATAGCCCACGGTTTTGGGGGTGGGCTTGGGGTCCGGGCGTGATGTGGGCCAAAAATCGATCGACACATGCCAGGGAGGCTGGGGATCATCCCAGTATGCCAGGAAAGCTTGGGATCATCCCAGTATGGTCTGTTTAATTCTTCATGGCCATTTGGGTGGAGAAACAGGCAAAACGGTGCGAACGGGGCATTTTCGAGCAAAATCTGTGTGTTATAGCCCACGGTTTTAGGGGTGGTTTTGGGGTCTGGGCGTTCTGTGGGTCGAAAATCGACTGGGCGTGTTAGTGAGGCTGGGAATCATCCCTGTATGGTCCGTTTATATTTTTGTGGCAATTTGGGAGGACAAACAGTCGTAATGATGTGAATGGGGTATTATCGAGCCAATTTTGTGTCCTATAGCCAACAGATTTGAAGGTGGACCCGAGTTTTGCGCATTCTGTAGGCCAAAAATTGACCGGGGCATGCCAGGGAGGCTGGGCATCATCTTAGTATGGTCCGTTTAATTTTTCGTGGCCATTTGGGTTGATAAACAGGCAAAATGGTGCAAATGGGGCATTTTCAGGACAAATCTGTGTGTTATAGCACACGATTTTGAGGGTGGGGCTAGGGTCTGGGCGTGCTGTTTGCTGAAAATTGACCGAAACGTGCTAGGGAGGCTGAGGATCATCCCAGTATAGTTCTTTTTATTTTTCGTGGCCATTTGGGTGGACAAACAGGCAAAATATTATGAACGAGGCATTTTTGAGCAAAATCTGTGTGCTATAGCCCATGGTTTTGGGGGTAGTCCCAGGGTCCGGGTATGCTGTAGGCTAAAAATCGATTGGGGCATGGTAGGGAGGCTGGGGATCATCTCTATATGGTCCATTTATTTTTTTGTGACCGTTTGGGTGGATAAACAGGTGAAACTATGCGAATGGGGCATTTTTGGGCCAATTTTGTGTGTTATAGCCAACGGTTTCGGGGATTGGCCCGCGGTCCGGGTGTGCTGGGGGTCCAAAAATTGATCGGGGCATGCCAGGGAAGCTGGGGATTACCCCGATATGGTTTGTTTAATTTTTTATGGCCATTTGGTTGACCAACAAGCAAAACAGTTCGAACGAGGTATTTTTGGGCTCAATCTATGTGCCATAGCCCACGATTTTGGGGGTGGGCCTGGGATCCGAGCGTGATGTGGGATAAAAATTGATCAAGGCATTGGGTGGGGATTGCCCCAGTATGGTCCGTTTAATTTTTCATCGCCATTTGGGTGGACAAACAGGTGAAATAATGCGAATGGGGCATATTCGGGCAATATCTATGTGCTATAGCCCACGGTTTTGGGCGTGGGACGAGGGTCCGGGCGTACTGTGGGCTACAAATTGATCGGGGCATGCCAGGGAGCCTAGGGATTGTCCCAATATAGTCCATTTAATTTTTTGTCATGGTCTGTCTAGACAAATAGGTGAAACAGTGCGAATAGGGCATTTTCGGGCCAAATCTGTGTGCTATATCCCACGATTTTGGATGTGGGCATGGATTTCGGGCGTGTTGTGGGCCAAAATTCTATCGACGCAAACTAGAAGGATAGAGATCAACCCAGTGAGGTCCGTTTAATTTTTTGTCGCCATTTGGAAGGACAAATAGGTGAAACGGTGGGAACGGGGAATTTTCGGGCCAAATCTGAGTGCTATAGCCCACAATTTTGGGCGTGGGCCCAGGTTCTGGGCGTGCTGTGGGCTTAAAATTGAGTGGGGCATGCCAGGGAGGCTAGGGATCATCCCATTTTGGTCCGTTTAATTTTTCATGGCTATTTGGGTGGACAAACAGGCAAAATAGTGTGAATGGGGCATTTTTGGACCAAATCTTGGTGCTATAGCCCGCGGTTTCAATGGTGGGACCGGAGTTCGGGCGTGCTGTGTGTCGAAAAATGACCATGGCATTCCATAGAGGCTGGGGATCATCCCAGTATGGTACGTATAATTTTTCGTAGCCATTTGGGTGGACAACCAGGCAAAACGGTGAGAATAGGGCATTTTCAAGCCAAATTTGTTTGCTATAGCCCACGGTTTTTGGGGTGGGCCCAAGGTTTGGGTGTGCTGTAGGCCCAAAGTAAATAGGGGCGTGCCAGGAACACTAGGGATCATCTTAGTGTGATCTTTTTAGTTTTTCATGGCCATTTGGGTGGACAAACAGGCAAAACGGTGCGAACAGGGGATTTTTTGGGCCAAATCTGTGTGCTATAGCCCACGATTTTGGGGGAGGGCCCAAGGTCCAAGCGTGCTGTGGGCCAAAAATCGATTGTTGCGTGCCAGGGAGGCTGGGGATCGCCCCAGAATGGTCCATTTAATTTTTTGTGGCAATTTGGGTGGACAAACAGGTGAAACGGTACAAACGGGGCATTTTTGGGCTAAATTTGTGTACTATTGCTCACGGTTTTAGGGGTGGGCCCGGACTCCGGGTGTGCTGTAAGCCAAAAATCGATTGAGGCATGCTAGGGAGGCTGGGAATCATTGCAGTATGGTCCGTTTAATTTTTTGTGGCCATTTGGATGAAAAAACAGGCACAACAATGCGAAGGGGCATTTTCTGGCCAAATCTATGGGTTATAACCCGCAATTTTGGGGGTGGCCTTGGGGTCCGAGCGTGGTCCGTTTAATTTTTTGTGGCTGTTTGGATGGATAAACAGGCGAAACGATGCGAATGGGGCATTTTCAGGCAAAATCCGTGTACTATAGCCCACGGTTTCGGGGTGGGCCCAAGGTCTGAGTGTGCTATGGGAAAAAATTCAATCGGAGCGTACCAGGGAGGCTGGAGATCATCCCATTGTAGTCCATTTAATTTTTGGTGTCTATTTGGGTGCACAAATAGGCAAAATGGTACGAACAGGGCATTTTTGGGCCAAATCTGTGTGCTATAGCCTACGGTTTTGAGGATGGACTTGGGGTCCGGGCACGCTGTGGGCGAAAAATTGACCGGAGCATGCCAAGGAGGCTGGGGATTATCCCATTATGGTCTGTTTAATTTATTGTGGTTATTTAGGTGGACAAACAGGAAAAACGGTGCGAACGGGGTATTTTTTGGTCAAATCGGTGTGCTACAGCCCACGATTTTAGGGGTGGGACCGGGATCCAAGTTTACTGTGGGCCGAAATTGATCGGGGCATGCCGGGGAGGTTGAGGATCATTCCAGTGTCATCCATGTAGTTTTTCACAGCTATTTGGGTGTACAAACAGGCAAAACAGTGCGAACGGTGCATTTTTGGGCTAAATCTGTGTGCTATAGCCAGCGCTTTTGGGGGTGGGCCCGGGGTTCGGGTGTGTTGTAGCCTGAAAATTGATCGAGGCGTGTCAGGGAGGTTGGGGATCATCCAGTATGGTCCATTTAATTTTTCGTGGCTATTTGGGTGTACAAACAGGCAAAACGGTGCAAATGGGGCATTTTTGGGCCAAATCTATGTGCTATAGCCTACGGTTTTACGGGTGGACCCATGGTCCGAGCGTGCTGTAGGCTGAAAATTGATCGGGGCATGCTAGGGAGGCTGGGGATCATCCCAGTATGGTATGTTTAATTTTTCATGGATATTTAGGAGGCCAAATAGGAGAAACGGTGCGTATGGGGCATTTTTGGACCAAATCTGTTTGCTATAGCCTGCGGTTTCATAGGTGAGCCCAGGGTCCGGGCATGCTATGATCCAAAAATTAACCGAGGCATCCTAGGGAGGCTGAGGACCATCCTAGTATGGTCCGTTTAATATTCCGTGTCCATTTGGGTTGACAAACAGGCGGAACAGTGTGAACGGTGAATTTATAGGCCAAATCTGTGTGCTTTTGCCCACGGTTTTCGGGGTTGGCCCGGGGTACGTGCGTTCTTCTGGTTTAAAAAGTATATGGAGCATGCCAGAGACGTAGAAGATCATCCCAATATGGTCTGTTTAATTTTTTGTGGCCATTTGGGTGGACAAAAAAACAAAACAGTGCGAACAGGGAATTTTCAGGCAAAATCTGTGTGCTATAGCCCGCGGTTTCGAGGGTGAGCCTAGGTTTCGGGCGTGTTGTTTGCCAAAAATCAATTGGGGCGTACCAGGGAGGCTTCTAATCATCCTAGTGTGGTCCGTTTAATTTTTTGTGGCCATTTGGATGGATAAACAGGCGAAACGGTGCAAATGGGGCATTTTCGGGCCAAATCTGAGTGCTATAGCCCATGGTTTTGGGGGTGGGCCTGGGGTCCGGGCATGCTGTGGGCGAAAAATTGATCGGGGTATGCCAGGGAGGCTAGGGATCATCCTAGTATGGTTCTTTTAATTTTTCATGTCCATTTAGGTGGACAAATAGGTGAAACGGTGCGAACAGAACATTTTCGAGCCAAATCTATGTGCTACAGCCCACGGTTTTAGGGGTGGGCTCAGGGTTCGGGTGTGTTGTTGGCTAAAAATCGACCGGAGCATGCCATGGAAGCTGGGGATCATCATAGTATGGTCCGTTTAATTTTTCTGGCTATTTGGGTGGATAAACAGGCAAAATGGTTCCAACAGGGCATTTTTAGGCAAAATCTATGTGCTATAGCCTACGGTTTCGAGGGTGGATCTGGGGTCCGGGTTAGCTGTGGGCTCAAAATTATCTGGGGCATGCTAGGGAGGCTGAGGATCATCCCAGTATGGTCCGTTTAATTTTTAATGGTCATTTGGGTGGACAAACAGGCAAAACGATGTGAACGGGGTATTTTTGTGTTAAATGTATGTGTTATAGCCCACAGTTTTGGGGGTGGGCCTGGGGTCCGGCGGTTCTGTGGGACAAAAATCTACAAAGGTGTGCTAGGGATGCTGGGGATCATCCCAGTGCAGTCCGTTTAAATTTTTTATGGCAATTCGGGTGGACAAACTATCGAAACGGTGCAAATGCGGCATTTTTGGACTAAATCTTTGTGCTATAACCCGCAGTTTCATTGGTGAGCTCGGGATCCGGGCGTGCTGTGGTTCAAAAATTGACAGGGGCATCCCAGGGAGGCTGGGGATCATCCTAGTATAGTATGTTTAATTTTTATTGACCATTTGGGTAGACAAACAGGTGAAACAGTGCGAACGGGGAATTTTTGGGCCAAATTTGTGTGCAATAGCCCATGGTTTTGGGGGTGGGCCTGGGGTCCATACGTGCTGTGGGCTGAAAATCAACCAGGGTATGCCAGCGATATAGACGATCATCCCTGTATGGTCTATTTTATTTTTTGTGGCCATTTGGGTGGAAATAAAGTGAAATGGTGCGAACGGAGAATTTTCTGGTCAAATTTGTGTGCTATAGCCCGCGGTTTGGAGGGTAGGCTTGGGGTCCGGGTGTGCTGTGGACCAAAATTTAATCGAGACATGCCAGGAATGCTGGTGATCATCCCAGTATGGTCCGTTTAATCTTTTTTGTCCATTTGGGTGGACAAACAGGCAAAACTATACGAACGGGGCTTTTTGGGCCAAATCCGTATGCTATAGCCCACGGTTTTAGGGGTAGGCTCGGGGTTCGGGAATGCTGTAGGCTAAAAATTGATCGGGGCATAACAGGGAGGCTAGGGATCGCCCAATATGGATTATTTAATTTTTTGTGTCCACTTGGGTGGACAAACTGGCAAAACGGTGAGAACGGGGTATTTTTGATCCAAATCTGTGTGCTATATCCCACGGTTTTGGGGGTGGGATCGAGGTTTGGGCATACTGTGTGCCAAAAATTAACCGAGGCATGCCAGGGAGGCTGTGGATCATCCCAGTATAGTCCGTTTAATTTTTCGTGGCCATTTGGGTAGACAAACAGGCAAAATAGTTCCGACAGGGCATTTTTGGGAAAAATCTGTGTGCTATAGCCTACGATTTTGGGGGTGGGCCTGAGGTTCGGGCGTGCTGTGGGCCAAAAATAGTGCAGGGCATGCCAGGGAGGCTAGGGATCATCCCAGTGTGGTTCGTTTAATTTTTCATGGCCATTTGGGTGGACAAATAGGCAAAATGATGTAAACGAGGCATTTTTTGGCCAATTCTGTGTGCTGTAGCCCACGGTTTCGGGGGTGGGCCCGGGGTTCGGGTGTGATGGGGGTTTAAAAATTGATTGGAGCATGCCAGGGAAGCTGGGGATCATCCCAGTAAGGTCTTTTTAATTTTGTACAGCTATTTGGGTGGACCAACAGGCGAAACAATGCAAACGGGGCATTTTTGGGACAAATTTGTGTGTTATAGCCCACGGTTTTGGGGGTGGTCCTGGGGTCCGGGCGTGCTGTGGGTCAAAAATCAATTGAGGCATGCCAGGGAGGCTGGGTATCATCCCAGGGTGGATAAAAAAGCAAAATAGTGCGAACGGGGAATTTTTGCGCTAAATCTATGTACTATAGCTTGCGGTTTCGGGGGTGGGCTCGGTGTCCAAGTGTAAAGTTGGCCGAAAATCGATCGGGTCATGCTTGGGAAGCTGGGGATCATCCCAGTATGGTTAGTTTGATTTTTTGTGGCCATTTAGTGAACAAATAGCTGAAATGGTGCGAACAGGGCCTTTTCGGGTCAAATCTGTGTTCTATAGCCCATTATTTTAGGTGTGGACCTGGGGTCCGGGCGTGGTGTGGGCCAAAAATTGACTGGCGCATACCAGGGAAGATGGGGATATTCCCAATGTGGATTATTTAATTTTTTTGTGTCCATTTGGGTGGACAAACAGGCGAAATGGTGCAAACAAAGCATTTTCAAGCCAAATCTGTGTGCTATAATCTACGATTTTGGTGGTGGGCTCGGGGTTCGGGCATGGTGTGGGTCAAAAATTGTTTGGGTCGTGCCATAGAGGCTGGGGATCATTCCAGTATGGTCTATTTAATTTTTCGTGGCCATTTGGGTGGACAAACATGTGAAATTATTCCAATGTGGAATTTTTGGGTAAAATTTGTGTGCTATAGCCTACGATTTCGAAGGTTGCCTAGGGGTTTAGGCGTGCTGTGGGACAAAAATTGGTCAGGGCATGCCAGAGAGGCTGAGGATCATCCCAGTGTGGTCCGTTTAATTTTCTATGGCCATTTGGGTGGACAAACAGGCAAAACAGTGTAAACAAGGCATTTTTGGGCCAAATCTATGTGATATATGCTCTACGGTTTTGGGGGTGGGCCTAGGGTCCATCGTGCTGTGGGCCAAATATTGATCGGGGTATGCCAAGGAGGCTGGGGATCATCCCAGTGTGGTTAGTTTAATTCTTCATGATTATTTGGGTGGACAAACAGGTGAAACGGTGCAAACGGAGAATTTTTATAGTCTGCGGATTCGGGGGTGGGCCCATGGTCCGGGCGTGCTATGGGTTAAAAATTGACTAGGGCGTGCCAGAAAGGCTAGGAATCATCCCAATGTGGTTCGCTTAATTTTTTGTGGATATTTGGGTGGACAAACAGGATAAACGGTGCGAATGGGGTATTTTTGGCCTAAATCTGTATGCTATACCTTACGGTTTCAAGGGTGGACCCGGGGTCTGGGCGTGGTATGGGCCAAAAATTGATCGGGGCATGCCAGGGAGGTTGGGAATCATCACA
>NW_025847771.1:0-10681 GCF_002878395.1 Capsicum annuum | reverse complement strand
GGCCAAAAATTGATCGGGGCATGCCAGGGAGGTTGGGAATCATCACAACATAATCCATTTAATTTTTAATGGCCATTTGGGTGGATAAACAGGCGAAACGGTGCGAATGGGGCATTTTCGGGCAAAATCTATGTGCTATAGCCCACAGTTTTGGGGGTGGGCCTGGGGTTCGGGTGTGCTATGGATCAAAAATAGATTGGGGCATACCAGGAAGGCCGGGGATCATCCCAATGTGGTCTGTTTAATCTTTGGTGGCCATTTGGGTAGAGAAACAGGCAAAACGGCTCAAATGGTGCATTTTCGGGCCAAATCTGTGTACTGTGGCCCATAGTTTTGGGGATTGGCCCGTGGTTTGGGCGGGCTGTTGACCAAAAATTAACCGAAGCATGACAGAGAGGATGAGGATCATCCAGTGTGGTCTGTTTAATTTTTTATGGCCATTTGGGTTGACAAACAGGAGAAACAGTAGGAATGGGGCATTTTCAGGCCAAATCTGTGTGCTATAGCCCACAGTTTTGAGGGTGGGCCTGGGTTTCGAGCGTGCTGTGGGCCAAAAATTGATTGAGGCATGCCAGGGAGGCTGGGGATCATCCTAGCATGGTCTGTCTAATTTTTTGTGGCCATATGTGTGGACAAAAAGTTTAAACAGTACAAACGGGGCATTTTTAGGCCAAATCTGTGTGCTATAGCCCACGGTTTTGGGGGTGAGCCCGAGATCTGAGCATTTTGTTCACCGAAAATTTACTGAGGAATTCTAGGGAGGCTGTGGATCGTCTCAGTATGGTCATTTTAATTTTTTTTGGCTATTTGTGTGGACAAACAGGCAAAACGATATGAACGGGGCATTTTCAGGCCTAATCTTTGTGCTATAGCCAAAGATTTAGGGGATGGGCTTGGGGACCGGGCGTTCTGTTAGTCAAAAATCAAGCGGGGTATACCAGGGAGGCTGGGGATCATCCTAGTGTGGTCCATTTAATTTTTTGTGGCCATTTAGGTGGATAAAAAGATGAAATGGTGCGAACGGGACATTTTTGAGCCAAATCTTTGTGCTATAGCCCACGATTTTTGGGGTGGGACAGAGTTCTGGGCGTGTTGTGGGATGAAAATTGACTGGGGCATGTCAGAGAGGCTGGGGATCATCGCAGTATGATCCATTTAATTTTTCGTGACCATTTGGGTGGACTAACAGGCGAAACAATGCGAACGAGGCATTTTCTGGCCAAATCTATGTGTTATAGCCCATAGTTTTGGGGGTGGGCCCAGGGTTCGAGTATGTTGAGGGCCAAAAATTAACCGACGCATGCCAAGGAGGCTAGGTATCATCCTAGTGTGATCCGTTTAATTTTTTGTGGCTATTTGGGTAGACAAACAGGCGAAATGATATAAACGGGGCATTTTCAAGCCAAATCTGTCTGTTATAGCCCACGATTTCCAGGATGAGCCTAGGGTTCGAGCGTGCTGTAGGTCAAAAATCAACCGAGGCATGCCAGGCAGGTTTAGGATCATACCAGTGTGGTCCGTTTAATTTTTCATGGCCATTTGGGTGGACAAACAGGCGAAAAGGTGCGAACGGGGCCTTTTTAGGCCAAATCTCTGTGTAATCGTCCACAATTTTAGGGATGGACCCGGGGCCCGGATGTGTTGGAGGTCCGAAAATGGATCAAGGCTTGCCAGGGAAGTTGGGGATTGCCCTAGTAAGGTTCGTTTAATTTTTTGTGTCCATTTGGGTGGACCAACAGGCAAAACTGTGCGAACGGGGCATTTTTTGGTCAAATCTGTGTGTTATAGCCCACGGTTTTAGGATGGGCCCGAGGTTCGGGTATGTTGTGGGCCAAAAATTGATCGAGGCATGCCAGGGAGGTTGGGGATCATCCCTGTGTGATCCATTTAATTTTTTGTGGCTATTTAGGTAGACAAACAGGCGAAACGGTAGGAACGGGCTATTTTTGGGCTAAATCTGTGTGCTATAGCCCATGATTTTAGGGGTGGGTCCGAGGTTCGGGCGTGCTGTGGGCCAAAATTTATTGGGGCATGCCAGGGAGGCTGGGGAACATTCTAGTATAGTCCATTTAATTTTTCGTGGCTATTTGGCTGGACAAACAGGTGACACGATGCGAACGGGGAATTTTCGAGGAAAATTTGTGTGCTATAGCCCACAATTTTGGGCGTGGGCCCAGGGTTCGAACATACTGTGGGCTAAAAATTGATCGAGGCATGCCAGGGAGGTTGGAGATCATCCCAGTATGGTTCGTTTAATTTTTCATGCTCATTTGGGTGGACAAACAGGCAAAACAATGCGAATTGGGCATTTTGGACCAAATCTGTGTGCTATAGCCCGCGGTTTCATTGGTGGGATCGGGGTTCGGGCGTGCTGTTGGCCAAAAATTGACTGTGGCATTCCATAGAGGCTGGGGATCATCCTAGTGTGGTACGTATAATTTTTCGTGGCCATTTGGGTGGACAAACAGACAAAACGGTGAGAATGGGGCATTTTCGAGCCAAATCTGTGTGCTATAGCCCACGTTTTTGGGGGTGGGCCCAAGGTCCGAGCATGCTGTAGGCCAAAAATCAACAGGGGAATTCCAGGAAGGTTGGGATCATCTCAGTGTGGTTATTTTAATTTTTCATGGTCATTTGGGTGGACAAGCAGGCAAAACGGTGCGAACAGGGCAATTTTTGGGCCAAATCTGTATGCTGTATCCCACGGTTTTGGGGGTAGGCCCAGGGTTCGGGCGTGCTGTGGGCCAAAAATTGATTGGAGCATGTCAGGGACATTGGGGATTGCACCAATATGGTCCATTTAATTTGTCCTAGAAATTTAGGTGGACAAATAGGAAAAACGGTGCAAACAGGGCATTTTCAGGCCAAAATTATGTACTATTGCACATGGTTTTAGGGGTGGGCTCGGGGTCCGGGCATGGTGTAGGCAAAAAATCAACCGAGGCATGCTAGGGAGGCTGGGCATCATCGCAGTATGGTCTGTTTAATTTTTTGTGGCCATTTGGGTGGACAAACAGGCACAACGATGTGAACAGGGCATTTTTGGGCCAAATCTATGTGCGATAGCCCATGATTTCGGGGGTGGGCTTGGGGTCCGAGCGTGCAGTGGATCAAAAATCAATTGGGGCGTGCCAGGGAGGCTGGGAATCATCCCAGTATGGTCCGTTTAATATTTTATGGTCATTTGGATGGATAAACAGGTGAAATGATGCGAACGGTGCATTTTCTGGCCAAATCCGTGTACTATAGCGCATAGTTTCGGGGGTGGGCCCGATGTTCGGGCATGCTATGGGTAAAAAATTAATCGAGGCATACCAGGGAGGCTGGAGATAATCCCATTGTGGTCCATTTAATTTTTGGTGTCTATTTGGGTGTACAAACAGGCAAAACAGTATGAACAGGGCATTTTCGGTCAAAATCTCTGTGCTATAGCCTACAGTTTCGAGGGTGGGCCTGGGGTCCAGCGTGCTATGGGCCAAAAATTGACCGGGGCATGCCAGGGAGGTTGAGGATCATCCTAGTGTTGTTTATTTAAGTTTTTGTGGCCATTTAGGTGGACAAACAGGCAAAACAGTGCGAACGGGGTATTTTCTGGCCAAATCTGTGTGCTACAGCCCTCGATTTCAGGGGTGGGATCAAGCTTCGGGCGTGCTATGGGCCGAAATTGATCGGGGCTTGCTAGGGAGGCTGGGGATCATTCCAATATGGTCTATTTAGTTTTTTGTGGCTATTTGGGTTGACAAAAAGGCAAAACGGTGCGAACGGGGTATATTCGGGCCAAATTTGTGGGCTACAGCCCACGGTTTTAGGGGTGGGCCTGGGGTTCGGGCATGCTGTGGGCCAAAAATTGACTGGGGTATGCCAGGGAGGTTAGAGATCATCCCAGTACAGTCCGTTTAAGTTTTCATCGCTATTTGGGTGGACAAACAGGCAAAACGGTGTGGACGGGCCATTCTTGGGCCAAATCTGTGTGCTATAGCGCACGGTTTTGGGGTTGGGCCTGGGGTTCGAGTGTGCTGTGGGCTAAAAATCGACCAAGGCATGCCAGGGAGGCTGGGGATCATCCCAGTATAGTCTGTTTAATTTTTCGTGGCCATTAGGGTAGGCAAACAGGTGAAACGGTGCGAATGGGGCATTTTCGGGCCAAATCTGTGTGCTATATCCCGCGGTTTCATGGGTGAGCCCGTGGTCCAGGCGTACTGTGGTTCAAAAATTAACCGTTGCATCCCAGGGAGGCTGAGGCTCATCCCAGTGTGGTATGTTTAATTTTATGTAGCCAGTTGGGTGGACAAATAGGAGAAACAGTGCGAACGATGAATTTTCGGGCCAAATCTGTGTGCTATTGCCAAGGTTTGGGGGGTTGGCTCGGGGTCCGTGCGTTCTGTGGTCTGGAAATCAATCGGGGCGTGCTAGGAATGTATAGGATTGTCCTAGTATAGTCTGTTTAATTATTTGTGGCCATTTGGGTGGAAAAAAAAGAGAAACGGTGTGAACGAGGAATTTTAGGGCTAAACCTGTGTGCTATAGCCCACGGTTCTGAAGGTGGGCCTAGGGTCCGGGTGTGTTGTGGGCCAAAAATTGATCGGGGCATGCCAGGGAGGCTGGAAATCATTCCAGTGTGGTCTGTCTAATTTTTTGTGGCCATTTAGGTAGACAAACAGACAAAATGGTGTGAGCAGGGCATTTTCGGGCCAATTCTTTGTTCTATAGCCCACGATTTCCAGGGTGGGCCTAGGGTCCGGGTATGTTGTGGGCCAAAAATCGACCGGGGCATACTAGGGAGGCTGGACATTATCCCAGTATGGTCCATTTAATTTTTCATGTACATTTGGGTGGACAAACAGGTTAAACGGTGTGAACGGGGAATTTTTGAGCTAAATCTATATGCTATAGCCCACGGTTTCGGGGGTGGGCTCGGGGTTAGGGCATGCTGTGGGCCAAAAATTGATCGGGGCGTGCCATGAAGGGTGGGGATCATCCCAGTGTAGTTCGTTTAATTTTTCGTGGCTGTTTGGGTGGACAAACAGGTGAAATGGTTCTAATGGGGCATTTTTAGGAAAAATCTATGTGCTATAGCCTACGGTTTTGGGGGTGGGCCTGGGGTCCAGGCATGTTGTGGGCCAAAAATAGGTCGGGGCATGCTAGGGAGGCTGGAGATCATCCCAGTGTGGTCCTTTTATTTTTTTCATGGCTATTTGGGTGGATAAATAGGCGAAATGGTGCGAACAGGGCATTTTTAGGCCAAATCTGTGTGCTATAGCCCACAGTTTTGGGGAAGGGCCCGGGGTCCGAGCGTGATGTTAGCCAAAAATCTACAGAAGTATGCCAGGGAGGCTGGGGATCATCCCATTGTAGTTCGTTCAATTTTTCGTTGCCATTTGGGAGGACAAACAGGCAAAACAGTGCGAATGAGGCATTTTTGGACCAAATCTGTGTGCTATAATCCCGCAATTTCATGGGTGAGCTCGGGGTCCGGGCGTGCTATGGTCGAATAATTGATCGGGGCATCCCAGGGAGGCTAGTTATCATCCTAGGGTGGTACGTTCAATTTTTATTGGCCAATTGGATAAACAAACAGGTGAAACAATGCGAACGGGAATTTTGGGCCAAATCTGTGTGTTATAGCCTACGGTTTTGGGGGTGGGCCTTGGGTCTGAGCGTGCTGTGGGCCAAAAATCAACCGGGGCATGCCAGCGACGCATAGGATCGCCCCAGTATGGTCTGTTTTATTTTTCGTGGCCATTTGGGTGGAAAAAAGTGAAAAGGTGCGAACGGGGATTTTTCGAATCAAATCTGTGTGCTATAGCCCACAGTTTTGGTGGTGGGCCTGGGGTCTAGGCGTGAAGTGGTTCGAAAATCAATCGGGGCATGCCAGGAAGGCTAGGGATCATTCCAGTATGGTCCGTTTAATTTTTGGTGGCCATTTGTGTGGAAAAACAGGAAAAACTGTGTGAATAGGGCATTTTTGGGGATAGGCCCAGGGTCTGGGAGTCTTGTGGGACAAAAATTGATCGGCGCATGCCAGGGAGGCTGGGAATCATCCCAATGTGAATTATTCAATTTTTTGTGTCCATTTGGGTGGACAAACAGGCGAAATGGTGCAAACGGGGCATTTTCGAGCCAAATTTGTATGCTATAGACGACGGATTTGGGGTGGGCTGGAGGTTTGGGTGTACAGTGGGTCTAAAATCGATTGGGGCATTCCAGGGAGGCTGGGCATTTTTGGTGGACAAATAAGCAAAATTGTTCCAACGGGGCATTTTTGGGCAAAATCTATGTGCTAAAGCCTACGGTTTCGGGGGTGGGCCCAGGGTTCGAGTGTGCTGTGGGCTGAAAATTGGGTGGGGTATGACAGGGAGGTTGAGGATCATCCCAGTATGGTCCGTTTAATTTTTTGTGACCATTTGGGTGGGCAAACAGATGAAACAGTATAAAGGAATCATTTTTGGGCTAAATCTGTGTATTGTAGCCCACAGTTTCAGGGGTGGGCCCAGGTTTCGAGCGTGCTGTGGGCAAAAAATTGACCAGGGCATGCCAGGGAGGCTGGGGATCATCCCAGTGTGGTCCATTTAATTCTTCATGGCTATTTAGGTGGACAAACAGGCAAAATAGTGCGAACGGGGCATTTTTGGGACAAATCTGTGTGCTATAGCCCGTGGTTTTGCGGGTTGGCCCGGGGTATGGGCTTGTTGTGGGTCAAAAATCGACCAGGGCATGCCAGAGAGGCTGGGAATCATCCCAGTATGGTCTGTTTAATTTTTCGTGGCCATTTGGGTTGACAAACTGGCGAAGCGGTGCGAACGGGGCATTTTTGGGCTAAATCTGTGTGCTATAGCGCATAGTTTTGGGGGTGGGCCCGGGGTCCGGGCGTGCTGTGAGCCAAAAATCTACAAAGGCATGCCAGGGAGGCTGGGGATCGTCCTAATATGGTCCTTTTAATTTTTCATGTCCATTTGGGTAGACAAACAGGCAAAATGGTACGAACGAGGAATTTTTGAGCTAAATCAGTGTGCTATAGCCCACGATTTCGGCGGTGGTCCTAGGGTCCGGACGTGTTATAGGCTAAAAATCGACTGGGGCATGCCAGGGAGGCTAGGGATCATCTCAGTATGGTTCGTTTAATTTTTTGTGGCCATTTGGTAGGACAAACAGGCGAAACGGTCTGAACAGGGCATTTTCGTGCAAAATCTGTGTGCTATAGCCCATGGTTTTGGGGTGGGCCCGGGGTCCGAGCGTGATGTCGGCCGAAAATCAACTGGCGTATGGCAGGGAGATAGGGATTGTCCCAGTGTGGTCCATTTAATTTTTTGTGGCTATTTGGGAGGATAAACAGGCAAAATAGTGCGAACGGGTCATTTTCAAACCAAATCTGTGTACTATAGCCCACAGTTTTGGGGGTGGGCTCGGGGTCCAGGCGTGTTGTGGGACAAAAAATAGCTCAAGGCATGCCAGGGAGGCTGGGGATCATCGCAGTGTGGTCCAATTTTTTTGTGACAATTTGGGTAGACCAACAGTCGAAACAATGTGAATGGGGCATTTTCAGGCCAATTTTGTGTTCTGTAGCCCACGGTTTTGGGGGTGAGCCCAGGGTTCGGGTGTGCTGTGGCCCAAAAATTGACCGGTGTTTTCGGGGGAGGGACCGGTGTCCAAGCGTGAAGTGGGCTGAAAATTGACCGAGGCATGCCAGGAAGGCCGGCGATCATCCCAGTGTGGTCTGTTTAATTTTTTGTGGCCATTTGGGTGGACAAACAAGAGAAACGGTGCGAACAAGGCATTTTTGGGTCAAATCGCTATGCTATAGCCTCCTTCTAGTGTGGTCCATTTATTTTTTCGTGGCTATTTGGGGAGACAAACAGGCGAAATGGTGCGAATGGGGTATTTTCGGGCCAAATCTGTGTGCTATAGCCCACGATTTTGGAGGTAGGCCCGGGGATCAGGCATACTGTGGGCTAAAAATTGACCGGCACATGCTAGGGATGCTGGGGATCATTCCTGTATGGTCCGTTTGATTTTTCGTGGCCATTTGGTTAGACAAACAGGCAAAACGGTGCGAACGTGGTATTTTCGAGCCAAATCTGTGTACTATAGCCCACGATTTCGGGGTTGGCCTAGGGTCCGGGCATACTGTAGGCTAAAAATCGATCGGCGCGTGCCAGGGATGCTAGGGATCATCCCCGTATGGTCTGTTTAATTTTTCGTGGCCATTTGGTTAGACAAATAAGCAAAATGGTGCGAATGTGGCATTTTCGAGCCAAATCTGTGTACTGTAGCCCATGTTTTCGAGGGTGGGCCCCGGGTTCGGGCGTGCTGTGGGTCAAAAATTATTTGAGGCGTGCCAGGGAGGCTGGGCATCATCGCAGTGTGGTTTGTTTAATTTTTTGTGGCCATTTGGGTGGACAAATAGGCGAAACGATGTGAACGGGGCATTTTCGGTCCAAATCTATGTGGTATAGCCTGCGGTTTCGGCGGTGGGCACGGGGTCCAGGCATGTTGTGGGCCAAAAATTGATCGGGGCATGCCAGGAGGTTGGGTATCATCCTAGTATGGTCTGTTTAATTTTTTGTGGCCATTTGGGTGTACAAATAGGTGAAACAGTGCGAACTGGGCATTTTTTGACCAAATCTGTGTGCTATTACACACGATTTTAGGAGTGGGCTCGGGGTCTGGGCGTGCTGCGGGCTAAAAATCGATTGGAACATTCCAGGGAGGTTGGGTATCATCCCAGTATGGTTCGTTTAATTTTTCATAGCTATTTCCGTAGACAAACAGGTAAAACAGTGAGAATGGGGCAATTTTTGGCCAAATCTGTGTGCTATAGCCCGTGGTTTCAGGGGTGGACCAGGGGTCTAGGCGTACTATAGGTTGAAAATCGATGGGGGTGTGCCAGGGAGGCTGGAATCATCCCATTGTGGTACGTTTAATTTTTCATGGCTATTTGGGTGGACAAACCGGCGAAACGGTGCAAACAGGGCATTTTCAGGCCAAATCCGTTTGCTATAGCCCGCGATTTTAGGCTAAAAATAGACTGGGCATGCCAGGAAGGCTGGAGATCGTCCCAGTATGGTCCGTTTAATTTTTTGTCCCTATTTGGGTGGACAAACAGGCGAAATGATGGAAACGGGACATTTCAGGCCAAATCTGTGTGCTATAGCTTACAGTTTCGGGGGTGGGCCCATAGTTTGGGCGTGCTGTCGGTCAAAAATCGATTGGGGCATGTCAAAAAGGCTGGGTATCATCCTAGTGTGGTCCATTTATTTTTTTGTGGCCATTTGGGGAGACAAACAGGCGAAATGGTACGAATGGGACATTTTCGGGCTAAATCTGTGTGCTATAGCCCACGATTTTGGGGGTAGGCCCGGGGTCCGGGCGTACTGTGGGCCAAAAATTGACCGAGGCATGCCAGTGAGATTGGGGATCATCTCAATGTGGTCCGTTTAATTTTTCATGGCTATTTGGGTGGACAAACAGGCAAAACGGTGAGAACGAGGCATTTTTAGCTAAATCTGTGTGCTATAGCCCCCGGTTTCGGGGGTGGGCCTGGGGTCTAGGCGTACTATAGGTTGAAAATCGATGGGGGTGTGCTAGGGAGGCTGGGAATCATCCCAATGTGGTCCGTTTAATTTTTCATGGCTATTTGGGTGGACAAAGAGGCGAAACGGTGCAAACGGGGCATTTTCAGGCCAAACTCGTGTGCTATGGCCCGCGATTTTAGGCTAAAAATCAACCGGGGCATGCCAGGGAGGCTGGAGATCATGCCAATATGGTCCGTTTAATTTTTGTCCCTATTTGGGTGGACAAACAGGCGAAATGGTGCGAACGGGACAATTTCAGGCCAAATCTGTGTGCTATAGCTTACAGTTTCTGGGGTGGGCCCAGAGTTTGGGCGTGCTGTCGGTCAAAAATTGATCGGGGCATGTCAAAAAGGCTGGGGATCTTCCTAGTGTGGTCCATTTATTTTTTCGTGGTCATTTGGGGAGACAAACAGGCGAAATGGTGCGAATGGGGCATTTTCGGGCCAAATCTGTGTGCTATAGCCCACGATTTGGGGGTAGGCCCGGGTTCCGGGCGTGCTGTGGGCTAAAAATTGACCGAGGCATGCCAGTGAGATTGGGTATCGTCTCAATGTGGTCCGTTTAATTTTTCATGGCCATTTGGGTGGACAAACAGGCAAAACGGTGCGAACGGGGTATTTTCGGGCAAAATCTGTGTGTTATAGCCCACGGATTTGGGGGTGAACCCGGGGTCCGGGCATGCTGTGGGACAAAAATCGATCAGGACATGCCATGACTATAGCACACTTGAGATATGATTTGGGAAGCGATATCTACAAGATAGTTTTGTATTTATTGTGTTCAAGACAAAACATAATACCTATGGCATTTGAATGTAGATTAATTTTAGAAGGTTCAAATTCTGAGATTTCAATAAATTGTATGGGGTATAAATCAGCCACAATTAATAATGCAATATGAAATAAAACAGTTATTTTGATAATGATTGTACATGATAAAAGTGTTGGTGGATTTCTTTCTTTGAAGTTATCCGCGCATCGCGCGGGTACGTATACTTGTTATCAATAACAACTAACAAGTGCAAACACACACAATTTATTACAAATCTCTTACTTGAAATTCACATTCAATAATTTAAAATTCAAATAAAATCAAATTACATCACATAA
>NW_025847770.1:532-1125 GCF_002878395.1 Capsicum annuum | reverse complement strand
ACTTAGAGATAGAGAGGTTGTTTCCCATAGACCCTCTACCTAAAGCATGACTAACTAAAGTGTGTATATACATTACAGGTAGTCAACAAAGTTGACCATAGTTTTATAATATCTCACAACTCCAATTCAACATCAATTGAACATGAAAGGAGGAGGTACATAAAAGCAGAAGCTAAACTACTCAGTTGTTTGTCATTGATAATATAGTTTTGGGCTATAACAGTGTCTACAAGTTTGTCATTGATAATATGGCTTTTAGCTATAACAGTGTCTACAACGGTTGGATCTACATAAATGATGAACCTAGAACCTCTTGGTCTACCTGTATGCCTATTTTTTGTAATCACCAAGACTATTATCTCTCGATACCGCTCAAAGTACTTAACAAATTGTTTTACCAAAATCCAATTTTCATTAACACTCTTGTCAGTAAATCAAAAACCCACTACAAAAAAAAAGTAATAATACATTAAAACAATGAAGAAGAAGAGCAAAGTAACAACTTTGTTTAAACGAAATGAAAGATTAAGAATGTTATTACCTGACAACCAAAACTATGGATTTTGTGTTCTTATCTCAATTCTCAGCAACAA
>NW_025847770.1:0-432 GCF_002878395.1 Capsicum annuum | reverse complement strand
TACCAAAATCCAATTTTCATTAACACTCTTGTCAGTAAATCAAAAACCCACTACAAAAAAAAAGTAATAATACATTAAAACAATGAAGAAGAAGAGCAAAGTAACAACTTTGTTTAAACGAAATGAAAGATTAAGAATGTTATTACCTGACAACCAAAACTATGGATTTTGTGTTCTTATCTCAATTCTCAGTAACAACAAACCGTAAAACTTCCGATGAACTCAGTATGAGTGCGGCAAGTGCAACAGCACTTGATGGATATTCTGGTATGTTTTTTCATAGTTGCTAGGATATTATTCAAAACGATATTAAGAACTCTTTTCAGGATTTCTTTAGGGGGAAGAACTTGTCTAAGTTTTATTTACATACTTGCCTGATTCTTATTCCTAAAATAGATTCTCCATCTAATTTTTCTGAACTACACCTATTAG
>NW_025847769.1:0-1041 GCF_002878395.1 Capsicum annuum | reverse complement strand
GATTGCTGTGAATTTTGAAATGAGTCCTAAGATTATTCCTGAGCCTATCCTAGTTTCTACCCCAGTGGGTGATTCGATTGTTGCCTAAAAAGTGTATAAAAAGTGTCCTGTTATCGTTCTTCATAGAGTCTTGTTGGCTGATCTGATTGAGTTAGACATGGTAGATTTTGATGTGATTTTGGGTATAGACTACTTATATTCTTCTTATGCCTCTATTAATTGTTGGACCCAAATGGTCAAGTTTCAGTTTTCGGGTGCATCCATGTTTGAGTGGTCTGGGAATTCTGTGTCACCCAAGAGTCATTTTATCTCTTACCTCAAAGCTGGAAAGCTTATTTCCAAGGGGTGTATTTACCATTTGGTTAGAGTCAAAGACACTAAGTCTGAGACTCTAACTCTCCAGTCTATTAATATAGTCAATGTGTTTTCTGATGTTTTTTGGGATGATCTCTCAGGGATACCTCCTGATAGAGAGATAGAGTTCGGGATTGATCTTCTTCCCGATACTCAGCTTATTTCTATTCCTCCTTACCGTATGGCCCCTGCAGAACTTAAGGAGTTGAAAGAGCAACTCAAAGATCTACTAGATAAGAGTTTTATAAGGTCCAGTCCCTCTCCTTGGGGTGCTCCTGTGTTATTTGTAAGAAAGAAAGATGGCTCTTTACATATGTGCATTGATTACCGCCAACTGAATAAAGTCACCATCAAAAATAAGTACCCCCTTCCGAGAATAGATGATTTATTTGACCAATTGCAAGGTGCAAGTTATTTCTCAAAGATAGACCTTCATTCCAGCTATCATCAACTCAAAGTTAGGGAGTGTGACATCTCAAAAAACACTTTCCGAACTCGTTATGGCTATTTTGAGTTTCTTGTTATGTCTTTCAGGTTAACTAATGCCCCAGCAGCTTTCATGGACCTCATGAATTAAGTATTCTGACCATATCTAGATATGTTTGTCGTAGTGTTCATTGATGATATACTGGTGTACTCTCGTAGTGAGGATGAACATTCTGATCATCTCCGAACTATCTTGGAAAC
>NW_025847768.1:0-1002 GCF_002878395.1 Capsicum annuum | reverse complement strand
TTGGAGATATCATGAATGCTTCTTATTCCAATGCCCCCTTCATCTTTCGGGAAACATAGATTTTCCCACTTACTCCAATGATACTTATTTTTACCATCACTAGTTCCCCAAAGAAAATTAGTAAAATGCATCTCGATAAGGCAGATGGTACCCTTAGGCAGGTTGAGGGCAGAGAGAGTATAAATAGGTATGGATTGCAAGACATGCTTAATAAGTGTAATTTTTCCACCATCAGAAAGCATGCTACTTTGCCATCCATTTAGTCTCTTAACAATTTTTGCAAGCATACTACCAAAATAGCTGAGATTTTTCTTTCCACTATATATTGGACACCCCAAATAATTGAAAGGAATTTTTTTATCCATATAACCAGTCATTCTTCTCATTCTGTTAATCCTATGAGGAGAAGTATTTGGAGAGGTTATGAAAAAGCACTTGTCATTATTCATTTTTTGACCGGAGGCTTTTTCGTACCTCCTGATTTGATGCTTAATGAGTTTGATCGTCTTGTTGTTACCACCTCTAAAAATCACTATATCATCAGCGTAAGCTAGATGCTTAATGATACGGCCATTGTGATTCATGCTGAAAGGAGTAAAATTCTCATCGGAGTTGAGATTGTTCAACATTGTAGATAAAAGCTCAGAGCCAATAATGAAGAGAGAAGGAGAGAGGGGATCACCTTGTTTAAGGCCATGGGAGGAGCTAAAAAACCCCACCCTAGTTCCATTAATGAGAATGGAATAACTGCATTGGCAATAATCCTCCAAATAATATCCAGCCAAATACCAGAAAAACCAAACCATTTCATAACACTCATTAGAAAATTCCATAACATTTTATCATATGCCTTGGCCATATCAAGCTTCATTATTAGATTGCCGCCTTTATTGTATTGCTTAATACTCTGAGCAATCTCTTAAGTAAGTAAAATATTATCAGTAATTAATCTACCTTTAACAAAACCACTTTGATTATCAGAGATTATCCTACCCAACAGGG
>NW_025847767.1:908-1730 GCF_002878395.1 Capsicum annuum | reverse complement strand
AACAACTTTAGGCTTTCGAATATGTCATCATCACGCAATCTCCATACATAACCAATGGCTGCACGATCTTTAAGTTTGAGCTCTTCGAGATTTGGCAACTTGACAAGAGTTGAAATATCTTCCCAAGGAAAGCCAAACCAGCCAGCGAAAGTCAACCTCTTAAGTGATGCTGGGAAGAAAGATTCCTTGATGGAGATCGGAGGTGTCCAAGACAAAAAGGCATTACTGACGCACTTCAATGCGTCGAGTTTTGTCAAGCTGGACATATCAATGGGGGAATTGACCCAACTCTGTTTAGGTAAGTCGTCATGCTGGACGATCAATATTTTTAGATTGGGAATGCTAGAAAGGATTTTGTCACGACCCGAACCGGGGCCCTGGCCGTGATGAGCACTCCCGAACCCAAAGGCCAGTAACGCCCTCTGTCTATCTGGTAATCATTCACATAATTCATATGATCAAAGTAATACGGAATAGACACAATAATACGGAAACATGGTCAACAATTTAAAACAGTTAAAGTCCTAAAAACATGCCCAACAATATTTAATAAACATCTGCAACAGCCTGCAAAATCTCTACTGACATACTATCTGAATAACTGGGACAAGGCCCCCAGCAGACCAAAAATCATACTGAAATAAATACCTAAATGACTAGGCCTTCCGAAGCAAAGAAGGCTCACCAACTGAACTCGGAGGCAACCCTGTCTGTAGACTCTATTGAGTATCTGGACCCCTAGATTGTGCTTCAGTACCTAGGAGGAAGGGGGGGTCAGCACAATTGTACTGGCACGCGAAGCAATCCAAAATAGAGTAATTG
>NW_025847767.1:0-808 GCF_002878395.1 Capsicum annuum | reverse complement strand
CAAATGTTCATCAAACATTATGCATAAAACAGTTTCTGAAAAACACATGGGCACCTTCTGAAAACATGTAACCTGTCTATAAATCTCAAACTCTGATCTGTGTATTAGTTCTGAGTTAGGTGGTATCCCCTACAAGTCTGATATTCTACGGGCGATATGAAATCCGCCATTGACTCGGCGGGGAAGTCTCCAACCCGAGTATGCCGCAAGGGTTGGAGTTCCTGAATCTGATACGCCACACGACACTTAAGTCAGCGTATAATAATATACCCGAGTCGGCAAACCACAGTTTTAGGCAATGAGTTGCTTGAAATCAAGCCCTGTTCAAGGACCACCTAACATCTCTGTATGTCCATTTTTAAAATTTTCTATACATGCAACATTCTGAATGTCTAAAATCATGATAGTCTGAAATATCTATTAGTCTGAGTCTGATATGGCATTACTCTGAATTGGTATCGTCATACCAAGACTTGCAAGTCATTATTTCTGAGCCATAATACATTAAGCTAAATCTTTCATTTAAAGCATAATTTAGACAACCAAAAACATGCAACTGATATAGAAGATTTCGTGTTTCGAAACTCAAGTCAAAATCATGCAAAAACTTCATCAACATATGGTGGTCTAGTGCCTTTAGCAAATCCATGCACTCTTTCATTACATGCATTATGAACATTAAACATTCATTCTAGATCCCCTCTTTAGTGATTTAAAACCACCTTAAAATCATAACAAGAGTTCAATCATTTCATATAGTGCTTTTCAGGGATGCATTGCAAAACGATTCATATGCTATGAGAAATCT
>NW_025847766.1:0-1321 GCF_002878395.1 Capsicum annuum | reverse complement strand
ACTTCCAAATATGGACTAGGAACCTTCTGCCAAGACTATGGATTCACCAGCCCTGGCAATAAGCATAAGAAAAGGACCTCCAAACCTCACAAGAGGGCCACTTCTAGTAAGAGACCCTTCAAACGAGATTCTTATAAACCAAGTAGAAAATCTACCAGGAGAAAAACCTCTAAGTCTAAAGATACTTGTTGGACTTGTGGCAAGACAGGCCACAGGGCGAAGGATTGCAAGTCCAATAAGAAGAAGAAGATAAACCAGCTAGATCTCTTAGAAGAAACCAGAGCTAGTTTATTTTCTATAATGGAAGACTCGCCTGATTCTTCAGAATCCTCCTATACCTCATCAAGTGAGGACTACAGCGATGAAGAATTCATCAATGCTGCCTATGAAACAGATCAATCCCAATCCGGCCAAGAATGTGCCTATGACGGTGTTTTCTGCACTTGCACTAGAAAAACCATTAATGTCATTTCTGGAAATCCTAGAGAAATCCTATTTGACATTATAGAACATATCCAGGATGATGAGGCTAGAAACAAGTATCTTCTAGAACTCAAACGATTAATGCTTTCTCACGAAGAAAAGCCCCCCAAACCCGTTATTCAGCCTTTTAGCATGAAACAGGTTATGTCAAGATTTAACAAACCTGCAGAACCATCTATTGCTGATCTAAAGGGAGAAATCTCTATCCTAAAGGGAGAAATCAAGAATCTGAAAATCCGTCTTGACCAAGTAGAGCTCAACGTTCTTACAGATCAAGTCCTAAAGGATATTTCTCCCCCAGAAAAGCTTTCTCCCCCAGAATCTCCTAAGACTTTCCCAATCATCCCTAATGACCATCTTAGAGAACCAGAGCCTAGTTCTTTTCCTGGCTCAGATTCTCCTTCCAAGTCCGGCAAAGCTATTTCGGCCATAAAGGCTTATAGCGAACATATAGCCGTAAAAATCGTCATAAACAAAGACTTCGTTCTTAACAGGGTCGCCCTCTTCGATACAGGAGCAGATAGTAACTATATCGTTAAAGGTCTTGTGCCTACAAAGTACCTTACAAAGAGTACCTCTCTCCTTAACTCAGCGACGGGAGAAAAAATGACAATTCATTATCAACTCCCCAAAGCTCATGTCTGTAACAATGGCATTTGCCTTGTTAATGACTTCGTCATCACCGAAGATATCACAGAAGATATCATTCTAGGAATACTTTCGTCAACCAGATTAGACCTTACTGGAGTGACTACGATGGAATTCGTACTACTCTCCTAAACCAAACCTTGTTCTTCCCTTTATTAAGGCCCCTCTCGCAAGAAGAAGGAAACCTTAT
>NW_025847765.1:0-1853 GCF_002878395.1 Capsicum annuum | reverse complement strand
ATTAAAACAATGAAGAAGAAGAGCAAAGTAACAACTTTGCTCTTCTTCTTCATTGTTTTAATGTATTATTACTTTTTTTTGGTAGTGGGTTTTTGATTTACTGATGAGAGTGTTAATGAAAATTGGATTTTGGTAGAACAATTTGTTAAGTACGTTGAGCAGTATCGAGAGAGAATAGTCTTGGTGATTACGAAAAATAGGTATACAGGTAGACCCAGAGGTTCTGGGTTCATCATTTATGCAGATCTAACCGTTGTAGACACTGTTATAGCCAAAAGCCATATTATCAATGACAAACGTGTAGACACTGTTATAGCCCAAAACCATATTATCAATGACAAACAACTGAGTAGTTCAGCTTCTGCTTTTATGTACCTCCTCCTTTCATGTTCAATTGATGTTGAATTGGAGTTGTGAGATAGTATAAAACGATGCTCAACTTTGTTGACTACCTGTAATGTATATACACACATTAGTTAGTCATGCTTTAGGTGGAGGGTCTATGGGAAACAACCTCTCTATCTCTAAGTAGGGGTAATGTATGTATATGGGATTACACTGGGAATATTGTTGTTCTAAACCGAGTGACTGTTGTAAGCAACCTCTCTATCTCTATCTCTTTCTCATCTGATACTGAATGACATGTTGAAGGTTTGGCAGGACTATCATACACTCGTATGTAGCTTTCTTGTGGTATATTTTTAGCATCTTGATTTGTGTGAATCATTTCTAGGTGAAAGGTTATATAAATGAAATGTCCATCTGCCTGGAAGATGAAGATGAAAGAATTTCAAATCTTGCCAACCTTTTCTTTCATGAGTTGTCAAAGAAAGGTAGCATATCTACCAAACTTTTCTGTCATCAGTTGGTAATAAAGAAGTCAATCTATCTTATCTCTTTCTAGTCTTTCTACAGTTGAGCTTCTTTTGTCTGCTGTTTCATGTTTTTGACTGTACACACACATCAAATAATACTGTTTTTTTCCTCTTTGAACTTAATGTTTACAGGGAGCAATCCAATTTATAACCTACTTCAAGATATTCTTGGAAAGTTATCTAGCCAGAACTCGAAGGAAGAATCATTCTGCAACATCATGCAATTTTTAATTGATTCAATTAAGAAGGTTCCATGAATTTGACTTGCTTCTTTGGGCTCTTCTGTAGATAATTGATTGGAATGTTTGTATTTTTAAGACAAGCAAATGGGAGCTCTTGTCGAGAAGCTTTGCAAAAGATTTTGTGGAGTTACTAGTATGGTATTTGAAAATTGTTTTGATTTATTTCCGTGAAGAATTTGTGTAATATGATCAACTATTTAGAAGAAGATAAGACAGAAAATATATTGGGTACCTTTAGTTTGCAGCGATATCAGTTCCCTAAGTTTACACTATGCTATGCTTAAGAAGTTATTCTGCCCTTGGGTTTGGTCTGTTTACATATACTTTCTTGAAACTAAATGTGAAAATATGTATGTCTCTTTATTTTCACCCCTAAACTTGACATTGAGGTTTACAACAACTTTCTGTGAGGTTTCACAGTTTTGTGGATAAATCACGATACCAGCTTGCTCCACTTGCTATTGCTAGCCAAGTCGTGCAGTTTACTGTCAGTTTTTATAGTTCTTTCTCTAGTTAATCCTGCGTGATATACATTTCAAAGATGTGGTGGTTGTAAACTTTGAGTTGTGGTTCTGCGTGTTTCAAAGGTTCTGATATACTTATTTGAGATTGTTTTAGAAGTTGCCGGTCTTTCAGTACTATTTGGTACCACGACATTGTGGATGCTTCATCTGATACTTGCTTTCATACTCAGCTTTTATGCTATTATGGAAGGCGTGTTTACAGTATTTCTAGG
>NW_025847764.1:265-1368 GCF_002878395.1 Capsicum annuum | reverse complement strand
ATAAAAATAAAGGTAACAGTTCTCCTTAAGCTTACTCAGTTTCATTTATAGTGTTCATCAAAAACTTGGTATGAAGTTTCATGCTCTTGTTCCCATTATATACATAGTATCAAGTACCATTGCATATTACATCATTATAACATGTATCGGTTAAGTTATGTAATTATATATCTGACATGCATTCTCATTGGGAGAAACCTAGTTATTCAGTCATGCATTCGTCTAAAGAATGCCTAATATTATCTTCTAAATTGAATGATGACTATTCCACCAAGAATTTTCATGATTTTAACTTTTTTTCTTGTGGGAAAATAAATAAGCTTTCCATAGATATAAAATTCACCTAAATCTGATAATCGGGTCGGAAGTTACGACTTTTTCATGTTCCTGTCATAAAACAGCGCCGTATTAGTCACTGGGAAACAAAGGCAGACATGCATATCATGTATGCTCACCTTTTATTTGCCAACTCACATAAAACTAAAGGTAACAGTTTTCCTTAAGCTTACTCAGTTTCATTTTCAATGTTCATCAAAAACTTTGTATCCAGTTTCATGCTCATGTTCCCATTATGTACATGGTATCAAGTACCATTGCATATTACATCATGAAAACATGTATCGGTTAAGTTATGTAATTATATATATCTGACATGCATTCTCATTGGGAGAAACCTAGTTATTCAGTCATGCATTCGTCTAAAGAATGCCTAATATTATCTTCTAAATTCAATGATGACTATTCCACCAAGAATTTTCATGATTTTCACTTTTTTTCTTATGGGAAAATAAATAAGCTTTCCATACATATAAAATTCACCCAAATCTGATAATCGGGTCGGAAGTTACGACTTTTTCATGTTCCTGTCATAAAACAGCACCGTATTAGTCACTGGGAAACAAAGGCAGACATGCATACCAAGTATGCTCACCTCTTATTTGCCTACTCAGATAAAACTAAAGGTAACAGTTTTCCTTAAGCTTACTCAGTTTCATTTTCAATGTTCATCAAAAACTTTGTATCCAGTTTCATGCTCATGTTCCCATTATGTACATGGTATCAAGTACCATTGCATATTACATCATGAAAACATGTATCGGTTA
>NW_025847764.1:0-165 GCF_002878395.1 Capsicum annuum | reverse complement strand
CATGCATTCCTCTAAGGAATGCCTAATATTATCTTCTAAATTGAATGTTGACTATTCCACCAAGAATTTTCATGATTTTCACTTTTTTTATTGTGGGAAAATAAATAAGCTTTCCATAGATATAAAATTCACCCAAATCTGATAATCGGGTCTGAAGTTACGACT
>NW_025847763.1:370-1461 GCF_002878395.1 Capsicum annuum | reverse complement strand
TAGATCGATACTCATTTTTGAGATGTTAATCGTGCCTTTGAATAATGTTTCTTGGAGTTCTTAAACTAGGAACTTGGAATCTTGAATAAATTTGCAGAATTAATGGTGAACTTTGGAGGTTCTTGAAGTTGGATGTAGGAGCTTAGGGTTTCTTTTTGAGGGAATTTGATGAAATATAACATATAATACTTCTAATAGGCTTTAATATAGCTTTTGGACGAATTTTGGGTGAGGGGGAATGACCAAAACGCCCCTAAAAATTAAAAAAATTCTCGAATCTAT
Source organism: Capsicum annuum (assembly GCF_002878395.1). Taxonomy (NCBI): domain Eukaryota; kingdom Viridiplantae; phylum Streptophyta; class Magnoliopsida; order Solanales; family Solanaceae; genus Capsicum; species Capsicum annuum. Next base: position 1,179 of record NW_025847763.1, on the reverse strand, counting down.
CCTTTGGTGGACTATTTTGATAATCTGAAGTGAATTAACCATAACGTTTTACTCTGATATTCAAATTAGATGAAACTATTTTCATTAGAAAGAGGACTCTCATATCTTTCCATTGATATATAGTATCTCACCCAGATCATTGTGTACAAGGAGTTATGATCATTTGAAGTTGACCCAAAAATTTACTTTTGATAGGCTGAAGTAGATCAACCATAATGTTTTGCTCCGATAGAAAAATTGGATGAAACCAATTTCATTGGAAAGAGGACTCAAAGAATTTTCTATTGATATATAGTAGATCACCCAGATCATTATGTACAAGGATTTATGATCGTTTAAAGTTGGAGGAAAAATACGCTAGGCCTCAGTACTTTTTCCTGCACGTTTTACTGTTCACTACTATTCACGGTTCGATTGGAATGTTCATAACTCGTAGCTCGGGTTTCCTTTTTGGATGATCCATCTATTATTGGAAAGCTTATTCGATACTCTACACTGTGGTGGGTCATAATCTAAGACATTCCGCACGGAAAATTTATAATTCATTCTAGAAGATAGAAGCCAACACGTTTACGCACAAAATTTCAACAAAAAATTTCCCGGAGTATTACAGTGATGCTATTGCATAGTTATTTCTTGAATTTGTGGTTTGATGAAGGAATAATTGGTGTTTTCTTTTTTCTTAATGGACAACAATAATGGCTATTGGTAATATGCTTTAAGTTTGATAAAGATAGAAAATGGAGGAGAGGGGAGAGGTGGGGTGGTTTGTAGAAGATAGAAAGGAGGAAGGGGCTGCGTTGTAGGGT
>NW_025847763.1:0-270 GCF_002878395.1 Capsicum annuum | reverse complement strand
ACGTGGCGTTGATGTGTAGGTGAGTGTAACACACTCTCCATTGTGAGAGTGGTATTCAGTTTTGGGAGGTGAAATTAATACACTTTAAAGATGTTAAGGGGAGTAAATAAACAGAAGTTAAGTTTAAGTGATAAAGTAAGTTGAGCAGACAAGTTCGGAGGGAAAAGTTGTCTTTTTTCAAATATACTTTCATCTTTTATCAATTAATCCACTGTACTCCTTAAATTAAGAGTATCTTTTTTATTTTTCTATAAATGAAAAAAGTAAAGA
>NW_025847762.1:569-1038 GCF_002878395.1 Capsicum annuum | reverse complement strand
ACCAGCTTGCTCCACTTGCTATTGCTAGCCAAGTCGTGCAGTTTACTGTCAGATTTTATAGTTCTTTCTCTAGTTAATCCTGCATGATTTACATTTTAGAGATGTGGTGGTTGTCTACTTTGAGTTGTGGTTCTGCACGTTTCAAAGGTTTTGATATATTTATTTGAGATTGTTTTAAAAGTTGCCGGTCTTTCAGTACTATTTGGTACCACGGCTTTGTGGATGCTTCATCTGATATTTGCTTTCATACTCATCTTTCTATGCTATTATGGAAAGCGTGTTTACAGTATTTCTAGGAGTACCTTTGCAAAAATTTAAAAGAAAAATTATAATTAGGAGACCTTTGAATGAATAGATTTTAGTGAGTTTCTGATTTGCTATTTGAATTATCACTAGAGAAACTTCTGCATGTTAACATGCTATTTTATGCAGATATTAGGCTATACGGGTACATATCCTATTGCCTATC
>NW_025847762.1:0-469 GCF_002878395.1 Capsicum annuum | reverse complement strand
AATGAATAGATTTGAGTGAGTTTCTGATTTGCTATTTGAATTATCACTAGAGAAACTTCTGCATGTTAACATGCTATTTTATGCAGATATTAGGCTATACGGGTACATATCCTATTGCCTATCTCAGCTATCATACACTGATAAGAGCATGAGAAAGCTGATAGAGTTGTTTAAAATGTATGAACGAACGTGCCTTATCTGAACACGCTGTGATGGAGGATTTTCAAACTATTATAAACAAGGTAAAATTTGTTGTGGCATCACAAGGCTTTAGGCTTAGACTAGTTTTTGGAAGTTACTGGGAATTCATTTCATAGTGTTAAAGCTTTATTTTCCTTTTTGAATGTCTTCAATTTGGGGAAGAAGCTTGCTAAACCTGAACTCAAATCATGCATTGAGGAGTTTGAGGAAAAGTTGAATAAGTTCCACATCGAGAGGAAGGAACAAGAACTTACTGCCAAAAATGCTC
>NW_025847761.1:321-1281 GCF_002878395.1 Capsicum annuum | reverse complement strand
ATCAGAATCAAAATTCACACTAGAATCAATACACTATAAAGCACTAAAAGATTCTTGTTAAGCCCTTGAAAAATTTAAAAATCTTATATGGCTCAATCAGAAAGGACTATACTATTTAGACTCTAAACTTTTGTACTTGAATCACCCTAATAATGAGACATATCTGAGCACATCAAAGTAAGGGAAAAATTGGGATAACTGTACTTTCATATAGGTGACACCATAACAAGAATTAGAGTATGAAAGAGGAACATTCTAAATCCATAGCACGAACTAGAACATGAAGAAAGGGAGACATTCCTAAACGCCTAGTATCCTCCTTCTTATAAGTGTGGCGTGCTACACACCCATAAATAATTTAGACACATGACTTTGTCCTCTTAAAGTTCAATTTTCATTCACTTTTACCCATTTTTCTTTTATCCTACCGTGTACCCTCATCCATGTTATTATACCCTCACAAAATACAAAAAATAACCAACTCCCTAATAAATTCTATCCTATCCTAACCCCTATATCTTATCCTAACAACCCATCTAATCACAATAAACCACATCACACCATACCCTACCCCCACCTCACCACTACCCTAGCCCTACCTCACTACCCTACCCTCACCTCACAACATATATACCCCCTACACAAGAAACACATATTCACACAGAGAATAGACAGACTACAAATACAAAAAACACCCCCCCCCCCCCAATCTCACAATATCTCTCATATATACACAATACTCTCACACAAAAAAAAGCTCTCAATAGAATACATGAAAAAAAACACAAAAAAATCCATGTACACACTCACAGTAGGCATGGATGAAAATAAAGGGTAGTGACAATAGGGAGCAATACGTACACACCCGCCAACATATAAATTTCCATACACTTCACACCATAAATACGAAGGGAATTCTCTTCTATGGAGGGACACAGAATTCCTCTTCCATTTTTCCCT
>NW_025847761.1:0-221 GCF_002878395.1 Capsicum annuum | reverse complement strand
AATAAACCACATCACACCATACCCTACCCCCACCTCACCACTACCCTAGCCCTACCTCACTACCCTACCCTCACCTCACAACATATATACACTCTACACAAGACACACATATTCACACAGAGAATAGACAGACTACATATACATACAACCCCCCCCCCCCCAATCTCACAAAACCTCTCATATATACACAATACTCTCACACAAAAAAAAGCTCTCAATAG
>NW_025847760.1:15198-16804 GCF_002878395.1 Capsicum annuum | reverse complement strand
TGCCAAGAAAATAAGAATAAAAGAAAGAGTTCGAAAATTAAAAAAAATAATCAAAATCAAATCAAAACAAAGAACAAGCTGATGGAACTACGTCCGACCTGATTCTCCTCTCTCGGGAGTGAGAAACGTAGGCTGCCCTATTTCGGGCTCGGTCCAACCAAATAAAGATTTAAGATTCACCCAGTCAACAAAACTGGGGAATGGGTTAATGTGTTGTTTGAGTCGATTCCAAAAGTTGTAAGTCCCACCCCCACTTTAAGTATCGTTTGAGCCTCTTACCATCTTTTCCAACCTTAACCAAAAGCCCAGTTATAACCAAAGAAAGTCCTTCAGATCAATTTTTGATAATGTTAAGGATAAGCATGCAATGGATATGATGATACATTGTGAAGTACCACTGGTCTCCCTCAGCATAAGAAATCAGGAAAGAAATAAAAAATGAGAGAGTCTTATTGGTGAAAACCCCCGTGAGTATCATAAGGGGATGATGAGTTGAGAGAAATGAAAATAAGAGAGTCTTATTGGTGAAAACCCTTGCAGGCGCCATAAGGCGATGGTGAGTGGAGAGAAATAAAAATGAGAGAGTCTTATTGGTGAAAACCCTCACGGGCACCGTAAGGCGATAGAGAGTTCAGGAGAAAAGTGAAAAGTGAAAAGAAAGAGATTTGTTTGCGAAAGTTTTTTAAGATGTCGTCAATCGAATGTGATATATGAGTTCAATGGATTTGAAGAAGCGGCTCAGCGGCAAAAGGCATGAACTCAACAACAAATGGGGAGTTTGGATAGGAAGATCAGGCAGCTCAATCCAAAATGCATGTCATACTCATTGGAGTTGGTTGTCGTATTCAGATAAGTTTTCTTTTTGAATATGGGACATTGCCCTTTTCTTTCATTTACATATTCATGCTTTTTATTTTTTATGTCATTTATCAAAATAAAAGTCACCGTCATTTCTTTACATTTTAAGTCAAGTTTGTGTCAAAACAAGCGAGAAAGGATTTCAAAATTTACTGCCAGTCTTTCCAATTGTATGAGAAAAAGCCAAGGAACAGCACAGGAAAGAAATATGATCGTAATTCAACACGAAGCAAAGAAAGTCTATCAACTGACAGGCCATTGGATTCGTAGAAACATTCAGATTTGGAAAAAGTGCACCTCAGAGGCATGGTAAAATGGAAACCCATTGTTCGAGTCGGAAATCACTTCCCTCAATACGGGTCCGAGTCAATGATGCGACAAGACAGGGAAAGTGTTAGCAATTTGGAACAAAGATGAAAGGAACGAGTGTTGGGCAGATACCTGAGAAGCCAAGATCTGTAAGCCACCACTAAGTTTTTTAACTGACAAATTTTCTTTGATTGAAACAGGGGAAAATTCGTTTCACTTGATTCAACTACCATTGGAAATGCACATCCATGGGATTTTACTTTATGTTCAGGACCCTCCTGAAAAATGGGATTTTACTTTATGTTCAGGCCCCTCCTGAAAAATGGGATTTTACTTTATGTTCAGGACCCTCCTGAAAAAATGGGATTTTACTTTATGTTCAGGACCCTCCTGAAAAATGGAATTTTACTTTCTGTTCAGGACCCTCCTGAAAAATGAG
>NW_025847760.1:12757-15098 GCF_002878395.1 Capsicum annuum | reverse complement strand
ATTTTACTTTATGTTCAGGACCCTCCTGAAAAATGAGATTTTACTTTTTGTTCAGGACCCTCCTGAAAAATGGGATTTTACTTTATGTTCAGGACCCTTCTGGAAAATGGGACAACTCTTTCGAAAATGAAATACTATTTTACTATAATTCTTGTTTGGGATAATTTTCGTTCTAGTTTTAATTTTGGGTTTCAGGAGCCCACCTGAAGAACAGGTTGATGAAATAGCAAGACAGGAGCCCGCCTGAAGAACAGGGTGATGAAATAACAAGTCTGGAGCCCGCCTGAAGAACAGGGTGTTGAAATAACAAGTCAGGAGCCCACCTGGAGAATAGGGTAAAGAAATGAAAAGTCATGCAACAAAGCGAAGTAATTGAAAGCCAAGCAACAGTTGGAAGAAATTGCAAGTTAGGAGCACGCCTGAAGAATAGGGTGATGAAAGTCGAGTCAAGAACCAACAAAAGCTGTTATATAGGATTTTGTATTTTCGTTTATGTTTTAACTTGTAATTTTCATTTTTGATGTAATAACAGAGCCGCGGACCGGAACCTCGATGGAACCTCACTCGACTCTCCAACTCGGTACAGTCCTTCTCTTTCCAATCCTTTGAAATACTCGGGACTTGGTTCCCTCATGACTTGGGTAGGTAGGTTGTCCTAATTCAAGATCCGGTAGTCCTTCTTTCTTCTGTTTCTTCCTTTGAATAATGGTCGGGACAAAATTCTGTTTTGTTGTCTACTTCTTTGTCTGAAAACACTATGTGTTTACATTCAAAGGGGGCATGATGTAGACACATAATTTTGTCCCCCTCAAAAGTTCGATTTTATACATTTCTACCTTATCATATACCCTCACCCACATGATTATATCCCACCAAAAAAAAAATACAAAAAAATAAAAATAAAAATAACTCTCAACAAAATCCCTAACAAATTTTTATTCTTTTAACACCCTAACAACCCTCTCCAATAAGAAAATGACAAATCACCACCTACCTAACCCTACCCCACGTCACTCCCCCCCCTCTCTTTTTTCTTGTCCAAGAAGAAAGGACTCAAAAAAAGAAAAACACAATATATACACACATACTCTCAAAAAACAAAGGGAATGAATAGTAACAGAAAAAGAAAAAAAGCATCAGCTCTTTCTCTCTAGACTCTCACTCTCTCTTTCTCTCTCTAAGCTCCTTCCGGCCGGTGACCAGCGAAACCATCGCTGCCGCCACCGCCACTGCCGTCAATGCCTTCTCTCCTCTGATCTCCGACCAAACCCGCCAGATCTGCCGCCGCCGTCACCGACCAAACCCCCATTGCCACCGAAGAAGAAAGCAAAACCAGTTGCTGCTCCGCCGCCAGCAGTCGCTGCTCCCGCTGCGGTGCGTCGGCCACTGGCTCTATCCGCAGCTCACCCATCCGGCGAAACAGCTTCAGCTCAGGTCACCACCGGAGAAACAGGCACTGCCGCTGTTCTCACCGTCACCGGCTCTGTCCTGTTGTTCCTTGGGGGTCTTGGTTTCGTCTATTTCTTGGTTCGTCGTCGACATCGGATTTCGAGTTGTCTTTATCGAATCCCGTCGTCGTTCTTGGTTGGGTTTCGTATGATAAAGTTTGTCTCACTGGTTTTGAAGTTGTCTTATTATTTTTTCTCTCTACCGAGTTGGATTCATCGCAATCGAGGTTCTCTGGTTGAGTATTTTGGTCTTCGGATTTCTTTATTATCGTCAAGGATCAATTTCATCGAGGTCCATTTCTTCTAACCGAATCTTTAATTTATTTTGACTTTTTGGTGATGTTGTGGGTGTGAATGATTTATTTGTTGCGTGTTTGGTATGTTCGAATATGTGTTATGTGTTGGCTGATGTTGGTTCCGGACTTTGAAAAGTGAATTGATAAATCGAAGCATGTTTAATCATATTGTTTGAAATAAATTTGGGGCCGGGAATCGAAAATTGATAAAAGTAAATATTTTGATATTTTTGATACATTGTTGATGTTGAATGCGATATGTCATCGAGCGGGTAGGCAAACGTAGGCCGGGTAGGCAAAATTTAGGAATAAGTGTTTCGTGGGATGTTGAAATGTGCGTGTGAATGTCTCTTTCTAGATTATTGTGTTTAATTTAGATGTATTTATTTAGCTGGGGAATGCCGCGAGATCATTTGTATTTATTCACCGGGGAATGCCCCGACGTATCATGTTGGCGGAAAATGATCGTGATGAAGGCCCGCGGCGTCGGGTAAGGCATTGGAGCTTAGTCTAGATTTAGTTTGGACTAGGATTTATATTTTTGTATTTTTTCTATTTTTCGTACTGTATAATTGGATCGGACTTTACGTTTTTGGA
>NW_025847760.1:0-9757 GCF_002878395.1 Capsicum annuum | reverse complement strand
TTTTTTTTAATTTTCGAACTCTTTCTTTTATTCTTATTTTCTTGGCATTTATCTTTGACTCTATTTTGATTCCAAAAGAGGGATATGAAAGAAAGAAAAAATAAAAACGAAGCTCAAATGGGTAAACAAAGGATGACACAATGTTTGGATAGAAGAATAAAATGCCTTCATCATATCAATCTTAAAAAATGCAAGTACTAAACATGTAATAAATTTAACAAAGGATCAAATATCATACATAGTATCTTTTGACCGCATCAGCATTGATAGCCATTTCTGCCATTTTGCCTTCAATGTCTATCAAATATAGGGCTCCATTGGGCAACACTTTCTTCACAACAAAGGGACCTTGCCAGTTAGGGGAGAACTTGCCTTTCGCTTCAACCTGGTGAGGAAGAATACGTCTCAATACCAACTGACCAACTTCAAAATTCCTGGGACAGACCTTTTTGTTATACGCTCGAGCCATCCTCCTCAGATACAACTGGCCATGACACACAAACGCTAGCCTTTTTTCCTCAATCAAACTCAAATGTTCCAGTCGGGTTTTTACCCATTCGTCATCATCAATCTCTGCCTCTACAATGACTCGAAAAGAGGGAATTTCAACTTCTGCAGGGATGACTGCTTCTGTCCCATACACTAATAAATATGAAGTTGCCCTTATTGAAGTGCGAACAGTGGTGCGATAACCTAGCAATGCAAACGGCAACTTTTCATGCCACTGTCTAGACCCTTGTACCATTTTTCGCAGTATCTTCTTTATATTCTTATTGGCGGCTTCTACAGCACCATTGACCTTTGGGCGATATGGAGTAGAATTTCGATGTGCGATCTTAAACTATTGACATACTTCTTGCATCAAATGACATTGAGATTGGCAACATTGTCTGTAATGATCATCTTAGAAATTCCAAATCTACAAATGATATTGGCATGAACAAAATCTACCCCGGCCTTCTTTGTCACTGACTTGAAAGTTACCGCTTCTACCTACTTTGTGAAGTAGTCAATGGCTACCAAAATGAATCTATGCCCATTTGATGCCTTCAGCTCAATCGGTCCAATCACATCCATTCCCCAAGCCACGAACAGCCATGGAGCAGCCATTGCATGCAACTCAATAGGTGGAGATCGTATCAGATCATCGTGTACCTGACATTGATGACACTTCCGAACAAATTGAATAGAATCCCTTTCCATAGTAAGCCAGTAATAACCTGCTCAAAGAATCTTCTTTGACAAGACACAACCGTTCATGTGTGACCCGCATACTCCATAGTATATTTCAACCATGATTGCTGAGGCTTCTTTTGCATCTACACACCACAAAAGTCCCAGATCTGGGGTCCTCTTATACAAGATTCCCCCACTTAATAAAAATCCGCTAGCCAAACGCCAAATAGTACTCTTTTGATCGTTGGTGGCATATGCTGGGTATTCTCCTTACTGAATGTATCGCTTGATATCCAAGAACCAAGGTTCTCTATCGAGCTCTTCTTCAACCGTATTACAGTAAGCATGCTGATCACGACTCTGTATATGCACTGGATCGATGTAGGCTTTGTCAAGATGTTGGAGCATTGAAGATAGAGTGGCTAAAGCATCAGCAATTTCATTACAAATCCTTGGAATATGCCTAAATTTTACTAACACAAACGCTAACATTGCTCCTGCAAGCATTATCGATACGGGATGAGCTTCAAATCTCGTGTCTCCCAATCGCCTTGAATTTGATGGACGAGCAAATCCGAATCTCCCAACACCAATAATTCTTGGACTCCCATATCAACAACTAACCTCAAACCAAGAATCCAGGCTTCATACTCTGATATATTGTTAGTACAGTAGAATCGAAGTTGTGCTGTTACCGAGAAATATTGTCCTGATTCAGAGATAAGAACCGCACCTATTCCGACTCCTTTCATATTGACAGCTCCATCAAAAAATAACCTCCAACCTGGATCAGCATCTATAATGACTTCATCGACACACGACACTTGCTCGTCAGGAAAATACGTCTTTAATGGCTCGTACTCTTCATCAATAGGATTCTCAGCAAGATGATCTGCCAAGGCTTGGGCTTTCATGGCGGTTCGAGTCACATATACAATGTTGAACTCGGTAAGCAATATTTGCCACTTTGCCAATCGACCCATTGGCATAGGCTTCTGAAAGATATACTTCAAAGGATCCATGCGGAAGATGAAGTAAGTAGTATAGGATGAGAGATAATGCTTCAACTTCTGTGCTACCCAAGTTAGGGCATAACACGTCCTTTCAAGAAGAGTATACCTGGCCTTATAAGTGGTGAACTTCTTGCTAAGATAATAAATAGCCTCCTCCTATTTGCCTGTGACATCATGTTGACTCAAGACACAACCGAAAGAATTATCCATGACTAATAAATATAAGATCAAAGGTCTACCAGGCTCCGGGGGCACCAATATGGGTGGATTTGACAAATATCTTTTGATTCGATCGAACGCTTCCTGACATTCCTCAGTCCATTTTACCATAATACTCTTTTTCAGCAACTTAAATATGGGCTCACAAGTGGTCGTGAGTTGAGCAATAAACCTGCTAATGTAGTTCAGTCTACCAAGCAAACTCATCACCTCCGTTCCGTTCTTGGGCAGGGGCAAATCCTGAATGGCTTTGATTTTTGAGAGATCCAATTCAATTCCCCGACGGCTGACTACAAACCCCAACAGCTTTCCAGATGGAACTCCAAATACATATTTTGCCGGGTTGAGTTTGAGATTATACCTGCGAAGCCTTTCAAAGAACTTTCTTAAATCTTTAACATGGTCGGCCTGACTTTTTGACTTAATAATCACATCATCCACGTAGACCTCAATCTCCTTATGCATCATATCATGAAACACAGTGGTCATGGCTCTCATGTATGTTGCTCCAGCATTCTTTAAACCGAACGGCATCACTCGATAACAATAAGTTCCCCATGGTATGATAAAAGATGTCTTCTCCACGTCTTCATCATCCATAATGATCTAGTGATATCCGACATAGAAATCCACAAAAGAGGCAACCTCGTGTTTGGCACAATTGTCTAACAAAATGTGGATGTTGGTAGTGGAAAATCATCTTTCAGACTTGCTCTGTTCAAATCATGATAATCAACACATACTCAAATTTTGCCATCTTTCTTTGGTACGGGGACAACATTGGATAACCACATGGGATAGCGAGCTACTCGAATTACTTTGGCTTCAAGTTGTTTCATGATTTTCTCTTTGATTTTAATACTTACATCTGTTTTAAACTTCCTCAACTTCTGTTTAACAGGAAGGAACCCGGAATCATTTGGCAATTTGTGAGCCACTAATTAAGTGCTTAAACCAGGCATATCATCATAAGACCACGCAAAAACATCCTTATAATCAATTAATGCTTGAATCATTTCATCTTTTAGCTGTGGCAAAACATGTACACTGATTTTGGTTTCCTTAACATCTTCTTGATCCCCTAGATTTATTGGCTCAGTCTCATTCAAATTAGGATTCGGTTTGTCTTCAAACTGTTCCAACTCTTTGCTTATTTCTTCTAGTGCTTCTTCTTCATCATATTACCCATCTTGCTTCATTACATCTTGATTAGTTTGGATTTTAAGATCAGGCTGAAAATTCTGCATGCATGTCATGTCATTAGAATCAGCATAAAGAGAACTGTGTAAGAAAAAGAAAAACAAAATATATTAGACACGAAACAAAAGGGACATTGCATTTCATTAAATAAAAAGATAGAAGGGTTTAAACACAGATGCCAACATAAAACAAACAAACTAAAATCCGACTTACAACCCTGAAATAACTCAGATAAATAGAAAGAAAAATAAAATAAACTACCAAAACTCCCTCCTAACGGGGAGAGGAGTGACTTCCCAATTATTGAGCCGGACAGCTGGACCTATGAATTGCACATCTGCCATACTGGTACCTTCTCCTGCTTTGACCATATCAACTTCAATACAAAGGTTCTGGAAGTCATCAACCAATTCAACTTCAAATTCCACATGCTTCGTGACACCGCTCTTAACAAATGATTCACTGAGTAGTGGCATTGGGCGAGGGAGTGACCATGTTTCCTTTTTCCTTCCCTTGGCTTTCTTCAAATCTTCAGCCGTAGGCTTAAATCCCAGACTAAACGTGCCCACGTTCTCACTCGGACATATGGGATGAACTATACCGTGCAGAGACGCTCCCAAACCCTTTCCTGGCTCAAATCCGTATTTCCAAAGTTCACTCACCATCATGGTAGAAGCAGAAGACAATTGCGGTCCTGGTATAGCCTACCATTCAAGGATACGACTCACTGGCACTGTATCAAAAATTTGCTAGACGAATGTCTCCTCTACGTTATTTGCTTCAATAAGAGACAAGGGAGAATCTCCGTAGGCTGACAAATATCCTTCACCATGAATAACTACTTCATGCCTGTCATGCTCAAACTTAATCATTTGGTGCAGTGTAGATGCAACCGTCTTGGCCTTGTGAATCCACGGCCTTCCCAACAACAGATTGTAAGAGGAGTCTACATTCAATACTTGAAACTCTATGGCAAACTCAACAGGTCCTATGGTCAACATTAGTTCTATTTTGCCAATGGAATTTGATTTTGCACCATCGAAAGCCCTAACACATACATTGTTGGGCCTGATCCTGTCAGGGCCAATATTCAACTTTTGCAAAGTAGAAATAGGGAAAATATTTACACTTGAACCTCCATCAATCATAACATGAGTAACGTAGAAATCTTCACACTTCACTATAATGTAAAGGCCCCGATTATGCCCTGTACCTTCAACAGGCAATTCCTCATCGGAAAAGCTGATTCGATTGACCTCAAAGATTTTTCCAACCATTTTCTCAAGTTGGTTGATTGTAATCTCCCTTGGAACGTATGCTTCATTTAATACCTTCAGTAAAATATCACGATGCTCCTTGGAGTGCAACAACAAAGATAAAAGGGAAATTTGAGCAGGGGTTTTCTTCAACTGGTCCAATATTGAATACTCTAGAAGTTTATCTTTTTCAAAAATTCTTTGGCTTCTTCTTCGGTGATAGGCTTTTTGATAGATGATGGTCCACTCAACGTTGGCTGGGACTTTCTTAAGCTTTCAGGCACGAAGCATCTTCCTGACCTAGTCAAACCCCCTACCTCATCTACATCTTTCACTACTTCTTTCCCATGATAGGTCATCACAGTCCGCCCATAATTCCAGAGAATCCTTTTCGTATCAACTCTCGGAGGTTGGGTCACCGGTTTAAGGACAATAGGCGCTGCCAGTGCTTCTTTCACCGTCAAGATGGGCTGACTCAGAGCTCCCACCACTATCAACTTTGGTTTATCCTGACTTAAATCAACATGCCTTCTGGTGCCCTGTACTGTGATCAAGGGTTTCTTTATGCTTTCTTGGACTTTATCTTCTTTCATTCTTTTTCGGTTCAATGACATTGCTTTCAAAGACTCCGCTACATTCATCGATTCCTCCTCAATGGTTTGTATCTTAACAATAGGCTTATAACCCCTCGAAGACTCTTTTCCATCATATATCAATTCTAACATATTGGATTGAGCATGGGTTGGCAGTGGATTCTGGTTAATGTTTAGACCCTCCGGGGCCTGGACCAGCATCATATTTATGTCAATTAAATCTTGGACAACTCTCTTTAAATGCCAGCATTTCTCGATATCATGGCCTGGCATATCAGAATAGTACGCACACCTTAAAAAATAATTGAGATTCCTCGGAGGTGGATTTGAAAGCCTTTCTTGAATTGGGCTTAAAACCTTCAACTTTCTCAACTTATCAAACAAGCTAGCATATGACTCCCCAAGAGGTATGAATTGATATTTGATCGCCTTCTCCTTCTTATACTCGGGCCTAGGCTGAAAGGTAGGTCTGGAGGGGTTTTGGTAATTTGGTGGGGCGAATAGGTGATTTTGTGGAGCTTGCGCACGCCATTGCTAGTAAGAAGGGATTTGGGCATATGGCTGCACGCTATATACTGGGTACGAGGGTGGTGGAATGAAATATAAAGGATTTTGTGGAGAGTAGTAATGGTGGGGAGGAATATATGGAGCTTGGGTGTAGACTTGGGCTTGGGATTGGGAATAGGGGCAAGGTGGTCTTTTAGGATAGGAATGGGTTCCAGTTACGACATTCGCCATATCCTCTTTCTTCTTTCTACCTCTAAATACGCCAGATCCACCTTGAATCACTTGTGTGGTGGATTTTAATGCAGCAAAACTCACTATTCGGCCGGTCTTAATTCCATCCTCTATCATCTCTCCCATTTTGAGAACTTCCATAAAAGACATTCCCATTGCCGAAAGTAAATGCTGAAAATAGGTCTCATCCTGCGCCTGAATGAAAACTTCTACCAACTTACTTTCTTTCATTGGAGGCTTTACCCTGGAGGCCTATTCATGCCACCTTATCGCGTATTCCCTAAAACCTTCAGTGCTCTTTTTCTTCATATTGACCAAGGATTTTTAGTCTGAAATCAGGTCGATGTTGTACTGAAAATGTTGAACAAATTCAGAAGCCAAATTATCCCAGCTATTCCATTTATTGATATCTCGATCGATAAACAATTCTGAGGCTAAATCTGAAAGACTCTCGCCAAAGAAGGCCATGAGCAATTCTTCCTTTCCTCCTGCAACCCTCAACTGGTTGCAATAACGTCTTAAGTGTGCCACGGGATCGCCGTGTCCTGCATACTTCTCGAACTTAGGCATCTTAAAACCGAGGGGAAGGTTGATGTCTGGGAACATGCAAAGGTCTTTATAGGAAACACTCCTATATTCTCCGATCCCTTGCAAATTCCTCATAGCCTGTTCTAAACTTTTCAATTTCCGGGCTATGATATCCTGTTCCTCCGTTGCGACAGGTTTCTACGTATCAAATGGAAATGCAGGCGGCTGAGTGTACCCATACGGTTCATTCATTTGCAAAGTAGGTTCCTGGGCATAATACTGGCTATCTGAAACCTTCAGTACTGGCTCACTGGCAGACCTAGGAAGCCTCATTGTGGGACGCGCCACATATATGGGAGTTTCATGTGGTGGCGGAGCCTCAGTGGCGCTGGCTGAGCAGCGGGTCTTGGTTGGGGAGCTGCCAAAGGCACACCAGAACTGCCAGGATAATAATGTCGCGGAGTGAATCCTGGCGCGTGCTCAGGTGACTCAGTAGGAGCAGAGAATTGTGCCTGAGAGAGCGGTGGGCAATTAGAGATATTCCCAAAACCTTCAGGGAGTGGGGGAGGAGGCATTCCGCTGGCCCATGCCCGGTGTAAATCTATCAATTGTTGCCTGAGCCTTACTACCTCATCATTGTGTTCAGAACTTTCTTCCCTGTGATCCTGATCCGGGTCAATGAGCGAATTTTCAATCTCCCTGTCAGCCATGGCGAGCTTTGCTTTGGATCTGGTGAAGTATGGGTGACTAGCCAGAGTGATGCAAACCTACCACTGTTATCTGAAAGAACATGCTCATCAAAGACAACATCCGTTAGGATTAGGGCACACAACAAGCATGGGAATCACATTGGTAAAATTGTCCTAAATTCATGCTCATTTCTACCAACTTCTGAGGGTAGCGAGGTCATTTTAACATCATCCTGATTTTTGTCTACACTATTTTTTTATCTACACTTATTATTATTTTTCTTTCCCTCTCTTTTCTCTGTTTTCTTTTTCGTATCAATCTCTGCTCTTTTCTTTTCTCTCGTTATTTTATCATTCTGTATGGCTTTTTGTTTTTCTTTAAAAGAGGAAAAATAATGAAAAACAACGAAACAAAATGATTAGATCGAACCCAAAAGTAGGTTGCCTACGTATCATATTGTACATGAATCAGATCTTGCGTAGTTCGGGCAGCACGTGCATAAACATCGCCCACTTGCATTTTTAGGCTTAACATCCTTATACAAAATGAAAACTATGATTAACAAAGAAAAATCTTTTGGGGTTTTTGATTTTGAATTTCCTAGGAAAAAGAAACTTGAAACTATTAAAGAAAAATCTTTTGTAGTTTTCTTTTAGAGATGTATATGAAACACCTACTCTAAATGAAGCGTGAAGAAAATCTTTTTGGATTTTTGAAATAAGATCAACCAAAAATGAAACCTACGCCTATTCAGGAAAATCCTTTTGTTTTTCTTTTCTTTTTCTTTTCAAGATATGTATGAAACACCTACTTTAAATAAAGAGTGAAGAAAATCATTTTTTTTTTTGCATTTTTTAAATAAGATCCCCGAACCAACAATAGGCTGCCTACGTATCTCACTCCCAAAAGAGGAGAATCAGGGGTGCGTAGTTCGTCCAGATTGGACAGTTAACGATTAACTACTAAATTGACCCTAACTTAAGAAACACAATCAAAAACAAACGAATAAAACTTTTTTTTGGATTTTCAACTAGACATTTCAACTAAGATTGACACCACCAATTGTGAAGAAAAATCTTTTTGGTATTTTGTTTTTGACAAATAAGTAGAAAAGTCAAACAAAACCCTCTTTTTTTCATTCATTTTTTTTTAATTTTATTTTTTATGAATTTACGGTACTTTGAGAAGACAAATACAAAACGTAAAAAAACTTTTTGAGTTTTTGGATTGTGAAAAACAAAAGCCATAATGAATTCTAAAATAAACTACGACATTCCTCTTTTTTCATTCCTTTCGATTCGCTTTTCTATTATTTTTTTCATTTTTGTTTTTTTGCCTACGCACCTTACTCCTAACATTTTTTTTCTTTTTTTTTTTTCCAAAAATCAGTCCGTCAAATGACCACGTTACCCTTAAAAATGCAATAGTTAGCACGTAGGGATGCTTTAGAGGGGAGTCTCCTACAAAGGGCTATGTGGGACCCGCTAGGTCTCCGTATGATGCACATAAGCGTGACCTAAAGGCTGACCTACGTTGTGGTTTACTAACAAGGCTGTTCGGAGGAGCGTATGGTCGATAGTGGCTGCTTTGCTTTCCACCTACTCCATAACACCGATGGCTCCCCCCCCTAAAATAAGGGTGACTCAACTAGAGGTTGTGTACAACACGTGTACTACGAACTTGTTGCAGAAAGAAGACCGGGGGTGGACTAATGATGACAGATATAAAGCGGTAACACATAGGATAAATACTATAAAGAAAGAGCACAAAAAAGCACAAAAAGTGAAAATAACACAAACAATAACCACAAACAATATTTATACACTCGTAATGCCAAACAAAGCCGATACGACTCCAAAAATAGCTCGAATTCTGAAAACTTGTTTGTGTCCCCAGTAGAGTCGCCAGAAGCTGTCACACCCCTTTTTTACGTACTCCAAAAAATGGTATATTTTAAGAGTTGAAAGGGTTTTATTATTTAAGTGACAAGAAGTGAAAGTTTGTTTCGAAAAAGGATTATTTACATTTTTTATTCAGAGTCGCCACTTGGCATAATCCGGTGTGCCAAGTCATCTTTGGAAAATCCTTTTCGAAACCATTTGACTCTTAAACCGGTTTGCGAACAGAGATTCCGGCTAAGGAATTCTATTGACCGAGGGGAAGGTGTTAGGCACCCCTCGATCCCGTGGTTCAACCACGGTCGCTTGGTAGAGTGTATCGACTATTTTTGGCATTATGAAATGTATAAACCACACAAAAGAACGCAAAATAAACTAACAATAAACAAAACAAAGCAATCCAAAAACGTAAAGTCCGATCCAATTATACAGTACGAAAAATAGAA